>NC_064538.1:6257434-6329934 GCF_023856365.1 Brienomyrus brachyistius | reverse complement strand
GGAGAACTGCGTTATTTTTATTTTCCATTGCGAAAAAAAAAAACAAAAAAAAAATCTATATATATATACATATAAATGGGTGTATCGAGACTACATGGTCAGGTTGGATAACTAAGGTGCACTAAACTTGGGGGAGCAGGCATGGCATGTCACCCCAGGTGTGAGACAATTATTTTATATATATGTATATATATATTCCATCCACCATCCCTCCTTCACGGAGAACTGCGTTATTTTTATTGTCCATTGCAAAAAAAAACACAAAAAAAAGAAGAAATATCTATATATATATATATATATATATATATATATATATATATATATATATATATATATATATATATATATATATATATATACACATATATATATGGGTGTATCGAGACTAGATGGTCAGGTTGGATAACTAAGGTGCACTAAAATTGGGGGAGCAGGCAAGGCATGTCACCCCAGGTGTGTGACAATTATTTTATATATATGTATATATATATTCCATCCACCATCCCTCCTTCACGGAGAACTGCGTTATTTTTATTGTCGATTGCAAAAAAAAAACACAAAAAAAAGAAAAAATATCTATATATATATATATACACACATATATATATGGGTGTATCGAGACTAGATGGTCAGGTTGGATAACTAAGGTGCACTAAACTTGGCTCAGGGAGATATATGTCACCCCTGTTGCGTGACAATTATTTTTTTTTACATGCATATTCCCTCCACCACCCCTCCTCTACGGAGGACTACTTTATTTTAAATTTCCATTATGAAGAAAAAAAAACACAGAAACAAAGAAAAACAAAAAGAAAATAAAAATAATAAAAATAAATAAAAAGAAAAACAACTAGAGCCAATAACAATAGTAATAGCAATAACAAAAATGATAAGTACAGCTGCAGTTATGATAACAACAATAACAATAAATAGCAACATCAACCTCCATATAATAATTATTTTTTTTTACATGTATATTCCCTCCACCACCCCTCCTCTGCGGAGGACTGTTTTTTTTTCAAATCAAAAATGTTTTTTTCATTTTTTATCAAAAATGATAAGTACAGCTGCAGTTATGATAACAACAATAACAATAAATAGCAACATCAACCTTCATATAATACAAATTTACAACAACGTATTATCATCAAGGATGTGCCACTGTGGGTCAAGGACCAGGCAGGTTTTCCGGGTACTCTCCAAACCCCCCCGGGACCACCCACCACACCCTCCAAGGGCCCAGAGAGGGAGAATAAAAGGGGCCCTCTTCAGGCCCCCATCTGCACCCCCGCTCAGTGTGTGTGTGTGTAAAGTATGTACATGTCGGTGTGTATGAATGTGTGTGTGAACAGAAGTGTATGCAATTCAAAACTGCGGTACATTAAAAGTGAGGAAGTGGTCAGGGTACGAGCTCCCCACCGCTGGCAGACGGCGGAATCCCATGCACCCCACCATATTCCCAAAAAAAAGATATAGGGGTGTATCGAGACTGTCATGTCCGGCTCGTCCGCTCCTCCTGTGTGCCACGCCCCCTGATTACCCACGTGTTTTCTCCCGATTGTACCCAGCTGTATCTAGTTCATTTGCTCAGTCCTGTGTATTTCAGTCCGTGTCTTACCTGAGTCCTTCGTCCGTCATTGATGTCAGTCAGTGTTCGTAGTTCCGTGTCCCCGATTAAACCCCGTACTTTGCCCCGATTTCTGCTTGTCTGCCTGTCCTTGCCCGCCTGCACGCACGATCGCCGCTCTGCCCGCGATCTCCCGTGACAGATCTGTCTCTCCGCTTTCCCAACCCTTTGTCAGCTCCTGTCCTACGTTCTGTCTCTTGCCATGTTTTGTGCTTCGGTCCTGTTCCCCGTCCTGCGTTGATTCTGTTCTTGTTTTTCAGGTCATGTTTTGCCTCGTCCCGTCCGTCGCCCCCTTCCTTGGCGCGCCCGGAGTAGCGCGCCTTTGGGGGGGGGTTCTGTCATGCCCGGCTCGTCCGCTCCTCCTGTGTGCCACGCCCCCTGATTACCCACATGTTTTCTCCCGATTGTACCCAGCTGTATCTAGTTCATTTGCTCAGTCCTGTGTATTTCAGTCCGTGTCTTACCTGAGTCCTTCGTCCGTCATTGATGTCAGTCAGTGTTCGTAGTTCCGTGTCCCCGATTAAACCCCGTACTTTGCCCCGATTTCTGCTTGTCTGCCTGTCCTTGCCCGCCTGCACGCACGATCGCTGCTCTGCCCGCGATCTCCCGTGACAGATCTGTCTCTCCGCTTTCCCAGCCCTTTGTCAGCTCCTGTCCTACGTTCTGTCTCTTGCCATGTTTTGTGCTTCGGTCCTGTTCCCCGTCCTGCGTTGATTCTGTTCTTGTTTTTCAGGTCCTGTTTTGCCTCGTCCCGTCCGTCGCCCCCTTCCTTGGCGCGCCCGGAGTAGCGCGCCTTTGGGGGGGGGTTCTGTCATGCCCAGCTCGTCCGCTCCTCCTGTGTGCCACGCCCCCTGATTACCCACGTGTTTTCTCCCGATTGTACCCAGCTGTATCTAGTTCATTTGCTCAGTCCTGTGTATTTCAGTCCGTGTCTTACCTGAGTCCTTCGTCCGTCATTGATGTCAGTCAGTGTTCGTAGTTCCGTGTCCCCAATTAAACCCCGTACTTTGCCCCGATTTCTGCTTGTCTGCCTGTCCTTGCCCGCCTGCACGCACGATCGCCGCTCTGCCCGCGATCTCCCGTGACAGATCTGTCTCTCCGCTTTCCCAGCCCTTTGTCAGCTCCTGTCCTACGTTCTGTCTCTTGCCATGTTTTGTGCTTCGGTCCTGTTCCCCGTCCTGCGTTGATTCTGTTCTTGTTTTTCAGGTCCTGTTTTGCCTCGTCCCGTCCGTCGCCCCCTTCCTTGGCGCGCCCGGAGTAGCGTGCCTTTGGGGGGGGGTTCTGTCATGCCCGGCTCGTCCGCTCCTCCTGTGTGCCACGCCCCCTGATTACCCACGTGTTTTCTCCCGATTGTACCCAGCTGTAACTAGTTCATTTGCTCAGTCCTGTGTATTTCAGTCCGTGATTTACCTGAGTCCTTCGTCCGTCATTGATGTCAGTCAGTGTTCGTAGTTTCGTGTCCCCGATTAAACCCCGTACTTTGCCCCGATTTCTGCTTGTCTGCCTGTCCTTGCCCGCCTGCACGCACGATCGCCGCTCTGCCCGCGATCTCCCGTGACAGATCTGTCTCTCCGCTTTGTCAGCTCCTGTCCTACGTTCTGTCTCTTGCCATGTTTTGTGCTTCGGTCCTGTTCCCCGTCCTGCGTTGATTCTGTTCTTGTTTTTCAGGTCCTGTTTTGCCTCGTCCCGTCCGTCGCCCCCTTCCTTGGCGCGCCCGGAGTAGCGTGCCTTTGGGGGGGGGGTTCTGTCATGCCCGGCTCGTCCGCTCCTCCTGTGTGCCACTCCCCCTGATTACCCACGTGTTTTCTCCCGATTGTACCCAGCTGTATCTAGTTCATTTGCTCAGTCCTGTGTATTTCAGTCCGTGTCTTACCTGAGTCCTTCGTCCGTCATTGATGTCAGTCAGTGTTCGTAGTTCCGTGTCCCCGATTAAACCCCGTACTTTGCCCCGATTTCTGCTTGTCTGCCTGTCCTTGCCCGCCTGCACGCACGATCGCCGCTCTGCCCGCGATCTCCCGTGACAGAGACTAGATGGTCAGTATGGATAACTAAGGAGCACTAAAATTGAGTGAGCAGGCAAGGTATGTCACCCTAGTTGTGAGACAATTATTTTATATATCTACATATATATTCCCTCCACCACCCCTCCTCTGCGGAGGACTGCTTTATTTTTAATTTCCATTTCAAACAAAAAAAAACACAAAAAATAAACAAAGAAAAACAACGTGTCTGCTATTGGTTGTGTATGTGTATCTACATGTGTGGGGTGTACAGGTAAGTGTGGATGCATACCTATATATGTATGTATTTATGCTTGTGTGTGAGTGTAGCGATTTGTCCATGGATGTGCTAATAGTTGATGTGGGGAGTAGCAGCGACACCCCCCCCATTCTGACCCCCCGGCATGCGACCACCAGTAGTGCTGAGGGGGAGCGGGAAGTAGAGGGGGGCCGTGAAAAGGGCCCACCCCACTTTCCAGGAAGCCGAACCCAGGGCCACAGAAGAAGGTAGGCACCCCCACCCAGCACAAGACCAAACCACAAAGCCGCCTTCGACGCACGTAGTGTCCCAAAGTACCCGGAATACCCGTCAGGACCCTGACCCACAGTGACACAACTCACGCACCAACCCAGCCCACCACCAGCAGAGGGGGTCAGACCCCTTCGGGACCACCCATAACACCCGACAAACTGCACAGGCTCAGGGAGATATATGTCACCCCTGTTGCGTGACAATTATTTTTTTTTACATGCATATTCCCTCCACCACCCCTCCTCTACGGAGGACTACTTTACATAAAATTTCCATTATGAAGAAAAAAAAACACAAAAACAAAGAAAAACAAAAAGAAAATAAAAATAATAAAAATAAATAAAAAGAAAAACAACTAGAGCCAATAACAATAGTAATAGCAATAACAAAAATGATAAGTACAGCTGCAGTTATGATAACAACAATAACAATAAATAGCAACACCAACCTCCATATAATAATTATTTTTTTTTACATGTATATTCCCTCCACCACCCCTCCTCTGCGGAGGACTGTTTTTTTTTTCAAATCAAAAATGTTTTTTTCATTTTTTATCAAAAATGATAAGTACAGCTGCAGTTATGATAACAACAATAACAATAAATAGCAACATCAACCTTCATATAATACAAATTTACAACAACGTATTATCATCAAGGATGTGCCACTGGGGGTCAAGGACCAGGCAGGTTTTCCGGGTACTCTCCAAACCCCCCCCGGGACCACCCACCACACCCTCCAAGGGCCCAGAGAGGGAGAATAAAAGGGGCCCTCTTCAGGCCCCCATCTGCCCCCCCCGCTCAATGTGTGTGTGTGTAATGTATGTACATGTCGGTATGTATGAATGTGTGTGTGAACAGAAGTGTGTGCAATTCAAAACTGCGGTACATTAAAAGTGAGGAAGTGGTCAGGGTACGAGCTCCCCACCGCTGGCAGACGGCGGAATCCCATGCACCCCACCATTTTCCCAAAAATAAATATATATGGGTGTATCGAGACTGTCATGCCCGGCTGTCCGCTCCTCTTGTGTGCCACGCCCCCTGATTACCCACGTGTTTTCTCCCGATTGTACCCAGCTGTATCTAGTTCATTTGCTCAGTCCTGTGTATTTCAGTCCGTGTCTTACCTGAGTCCTTCGTCCGTCATTGATGTCAGTCAGTGTTCGTAGTTCCGTGTCCCCGATTAAACCCCGTACTTTGCCCCGATTTCTGCTTGTCTGCCTGTCCTTGCCCGCCTGCACGCACGATCGCCGCTCTGCCCGCGATCTCCCGTGACAGATCTGTCTCTCCGCTTTCCCAGCCCTTTGTCAGCTCCTGTCCTACGTTCTGTCTCTTGCCATGTTTTGTGCTTCGGTCCTGTTCCCCGTCCTGCGTTGATTCTGTTCTTGTTTTTCAGGTCCTGTTTTGCCTCGTCCCGTCCGTCACCCCCTTCCTTGGCGCGCCCGGAGTAGCGCGCCTTTGGGGGAGGGTTCTGTCATGCCCGGCTCGTCCGCTCCTCCTGTGTGCCACGCCCCCTGATTACCCACGTGTTTTCTCCCGATTGTACCCAGTTGTATCTAGTTCATTTGCTCAGTCCTGTGTATTTCAGTCCGTGATTTACCTGAGTCCTTCGTCCGTCATTGATGTCAGTCAGTGTTCGTAGTTCCGTGTCCCCGATTAAACCCCGTACTTTGCCCCGATTTCTGCTTGTCTGCCTGTCCTTGCCCGCCTGCACGCACGATCGCCGCTCTGCCCGCGATCTCCCGTGACAGATCTGTCTCTCCGCTTTCCCAGCCCTTTGTCAGCTCCTGTCCTACGTTCTGTCTCTTGCCATGTTTTGTGCTTCGGTCCTGTTCCCCGTCCTGCGTTGATTCTGTTCTTGTTTTTCAGGTCCTGTTTTGCCTCGTCCCGTCCGTCGCCCCCTTCCTTGGCGCGCCCGGAGTAGCGCGCCTTTGGGGGAGGGTTCTGTCATGCCCGGCTCGTCCGCTCCTCCTGTGTGCCACGCCCCCTGATTACCCACGTGTTTTCTCCCGATTGTACCCAGTTGTATCTAGTTCATTTGCTCAGTCCTGTGTATTTCAGTCCGTGATTTACCTGAGTCCTTCGTCCGTCATTGATGTCAGTCAGTGTTCGTAGTTCCGTGTCCCCGATTAAACCCCGTACTTTGCCCCGATTTCTGCTTGTCTGCCTGTCCTTGTCCGCCTGCACGCACGATCGCCGCTCTGCCCGCGATCTCCCGTGACAGATCTGTCTCTCCGCTTTGTCAGCTCCTGTCCTACGTTCTGTCTCTTGCCATGTTTTGTGCTTCGGTCCTGTTCCCCGTCCTGCGTTGATTCTGTTCTTGTTTTTCAGGTCCTGTTTTGCCTCGTCCCGTCCGTCACCCCCTTCCTTGGCGCGCCCGGAGTAGCGCGCCTTTGGGGGAGGGTTCTGTCATGCCCGGCTCGTCCGCTCCTCCTGTGTGCCACGCCCCCTGATTACCCACGTGTTTTCTCCCGATTGTACCCAGTTGTATCTAGTTCATTTGCTCAGTCCTGTGTATTTCAGTCCGTGATTTACCTGAGTCCTTCGTCCGTCATTGATGTCAGTCAGTGTTCGTAGTTCCGTGTCCCCGATTAAACCCCGTACTTTGCCCCGATTTCTGCTTGTCTGCCTGTCCTTGCCCGCCTGCACGCACGATCGCCGCTCTGCCCGCGATCTCCCGTGACAGATCTGTCTCTCCGCTTTCCCAGCCCTTTGTCAGCTCCTGTCCTACGTTCTGTCTCTTGCCATGTTTTGTGCTTCGGTCCTGTTCCCCGTCCTGCGTTGATTCTGTTCTTGTTTTTCAGGTCCTGTTTTGCCTCGTCCCGTCCGTCGCCCCCTTCCTTGGCGCGCCCGGAGTAGCGCGCCTTTGGGGGAGGGTTCTGTCATGCCCGGCTCGTCCGCTCCTCCTGTGTGCCACGCCCCCTGATTACCCACGTGTTTTCTCCCGATTGTACCCAGTTGTATCTAGTTCATTTGCTCAGTCCTGTGTATTTCAGTCCGTGATTTACCTGAGTCCTTCGTCCGTCATTGATGTCAGTCAGTGTTCGTAGTTCCGTGTCCCCGATTAAACCCCGTACTTTGCCCCGATTTCTGCTTGTCTGCCTGTCCTTGTCCGCCTGCACGCACGATCGCCGCTCTGCCCGCGATCTCCCGTGACAGATCTGTCTCTCCGCTTTGTCAGCTCCTGTCCTACGTTCTGTCTCTTGCCATGTTTTGTGCTTCGGTCCTGTTCCCCGTCCTGCGTTGATTCTGTTCTTGTTTTTCAGGTCCTGTTTTGCCTCGTCCCGTCCGTCGCCCCATTCCTTGGCGCGCCCGGAGTAGCGCGCCTTTGGGGGGGGGTTCTGTCATGCCCGGCTCGTCCGCTCCTCCTGTGTGACACGCCCCCTGATTACCCACATGTTTTCTCCCGATTGTACCCAGCTGTATCTAGTTCATTTGCTCAGTCCTGTGTATTTCAGTCCGTGTCTTACCTGAGTCCTTCGTCCATCATTGATGTCAGTCAGTGTTCGTAGTTCCGTGTCCCCGATTAAACCCCGTACTTTGCCCCGATTTCTGCTTGTCTGCCTGTCCTTGCCCGCCTGCACGCACGATCGCCGCTCTGCCCGCGATCTCCCTTGACAGATCTGTCTCTCCGCTTTCCCAGCCCTTTGTCAGCTCCTGTCCTACGTTCTGTCTCTTGCCATGTTTTGTGCTTCGGTCCTGTTCCCCGTCCTGCGTTGATTCTGTTCTTGTTTTTCAGGTCCTGTTTTGCCTCGTCCCGTCCGTCGCCCCCTTCCTTGGCGCGCCCGGAGTAGCGCGCCTTTGGGGGGGGGGGTTCTGTCATGCCCGGCTCGTCCGCTCCTCCTGTGTGCCACGCCCCCTGATTACCCACGTGTTTTCTCCCGATTGTACCCAGCTGTATCTAGTTCATTTGCTCAGTCCTGTGTATTTCAGTCCGTGTCTTACCTGAGTCCTTCGTCCGTCATTGATGTCAGTCAGTGTTCGTAGTTCCGTGTCCCCGATTAAACCCCGTACTTTGCCCCGATTTCTGCTTGTCTGCCTGTCCTTGCCCGCCTGCACGCACGATCGCCGCTCTGCCCGCGATCTCCCGTGACAGAGACTAGATGGTCAGTATGGATAACTAAGGAGCACTAAAATTCAGTTAGCAGGCAAGGTATGTCACCCTAGTTGTGAGACAATTATTTTATATATCTACATATATATTCCCTCCACCACCCCTCCTCTGCGGAGGACTGCTTTATTTTTAATTTCTATTTCAAACAAAAAAAAAAACACAAAAAATAAACAAAGAAAAACAACGTGTCTGCTATTGGTTGTGTATGTGTATCTACATGTGTGGGGTGTACAGGTAAGTGTGGATGCATACCTATATATGTATGTATTTATGCTTGTGTGTGAGTGTAGCGATTTGTCCATGGATGTGCTAATAGTTGATGTGGGGAGTAGCAGCGACACCCCCCCCATTCTGACCCCCCGGCATGCGACCACCAGTAGTGCTGAGGGGGAGCGGGAAGTAGAGGGGGGCCGTGAAAAGGGCCCACCCCACTTTCCAGGAAGCCGAACCCAGGGCCACAGAAGAAGGTAGGCACCCCCACCCAGCACAAGACCAAACCACAAAGCTGCCTTCGACGCACGTAGTGTCCCAAAGTACCCGGAATACCCGTCAGGACCCTGACCCACAGTGACACAACTCACGCACCAACCCAGCCCACCACCAGCAGAGGGGGTCAGACCCCTTCGGGACCACCCATAACACCCGACAAACTGCGCAGGCTCAGGGAGATATATGTCACCCCTGTTGCGTGACAATTATTTTTTTTTACATGCATATTCCCTCCACCACCCCTCCTCTGCGGAGGACTACTTTATTTTAAATTTCCATTATGAAGAAAAAAAACACAAAAACAAAGAAAAACAAAAAGAAAATAAAAATAATAAAAATAAAAAAAAGAAAAACAACTAGAGCCAATAACAATAGTAATAGCAATAACAAAAATGATAAGTACAGCAGCAGTTATGATAACAACAATAACAATAAATAGCAACATCAACCTTCATATAATAATATTTTTTTTTACATGTATATTCCCTCCACCACCCCTCCTCTGCGGAGGACTGTTTTTTTTTTCAAATCAAAAATGTTTTTTTCATTTTTTATCAAAAATGATAAGTACAGCTGCAGTTATGATAACAACAATAACAATAAATAGCAACATCAACCTTCATATAATAATATTTTTTTTACATGTATATTCCCTCCACCACCCCTCCTCTGCGGAGGACTGTTTTTTTTTTCAAATCAAAAATGTTTTTTTCATTTTTTATCAAAAATGATAAGTACAGCTGCAGTTATGATAACAACAATAACAATAAATAGCAACATCAACCTCCATATAATAATTATTTTTTTTTACATGTATATTCCCTCCACCACCCCTCCTCTGCGGAGGACTGTTTTTTTTTTCATGTCCATTGCGTAAAAAAAACAAAAAATTAAGAAAAACAAAAAGAAAATAAAAATAATAAAAATAAATAAAAAGAAAAACTAGAGCCAATAACAAAATTAATAGCAATAACAAAAATGATAAGTACAGCTGCAGCTGTGATAACAACAATAACAATAAATAGCAACATCAACCACCACATAATACAAATTTACAACAACGTATTATCATCAAGGATGTGCCACTGTGGGTCAAGGACCAGGCAGGTTTTCCGGGTACTCTCCAAACCCCCCCCGGGACCACCCACCACACCCTCCAAGGGCCCAGAGAGGGAGAATAAAAGGGGCCCTCTTCAGGCCCCCATCTGCCCCCCCGCTCAATGTGTGTGTGTGTAATGTATGTACATGTCGGTGTGTATGAATGTGTGTGTGAACAGAAGTGTGTGCAATTCAAAACTGCGGTACATTAAAAGTGAGGGAGTGGTCAGGGTACGAGCTCCCCACCGCTGGCAGACGGCGGAATCCCATGCACCCCACCATATTCCCAAAAAAATATATATATGGGTGTATCGAGACTGTCATGCCCGGCTCGTCCGCTCCTCCTGTGTGCCACGCCCCCTGATTACCCACGTGTTTTCTCCCGATTGTACCCAGCTGTATCTAGTTCATTTGCTCAGTCCTGTGTATTTCAGTCCGTGTCTTACCTGAGTCCTTCGTCCGTCATTGATGTCAGTCAGTGTTCGTAGTTCCGTGTCCCCGATTAAACCCCGTACTTTGCCCCGATTTCTGCTTGTCTGCCTGTCCTTGCCCGCCTGCACGCACGATCGCCGCTCTGCCCGCGATCTCCCGTGACAGATCTGTCTCTCCGCTTTCCCAGCCCTTTGTCAGCTCCTGTCCTACGTTCTGTCTCTTGCCATGTTTTGTGCTTCGGTCCTGTTCCCCGTCCTGCGTTGATTCTGTTCTTGTTTTTCAGGTCCTGTTTTGCCTCGTCCCGTCCGTCGCCCCCTTCCTTGGCGCGCCCGGAGTAGCGCGCCTTTGGGGGGGGGTTCTGTCATGCCCGGCTCGTCCGCTCCTCCTGTGTGCCACGCCCCCTGATTACCCACGTGTTTTCTCCCAATTGTACCCAGCTGTATCTAGTTCATTTGCTCAGTCCTGTGTATTTCAGTCCGTGTCTTACCTGAGTCCTTCGTCCGTCATTGATGTCAGTCAGTGTTCGTAGTTCCGTGTCCCCGATTAAACCCCGTACTTTGCCCCGATTTCTGCTTGTCTGCCTGTCCTTGCCCGCCTGCACGCACGATCGCCGCTCTGCCCGCGATCTCCCGTGACAGAGACTAGATGGTCAGTATGGATAACTAAGGAGCACTAAAATTGAGTGAGCAGGCAAGGTATGTCACCCTAGTTGTGAGACAATTATTTTATATATCTACATATATATTCCCTCCACCACCCCTCCTCTGCGGAGGACTGCTTTATTTTTAATTTCCATTTCAAACAAAAAAAAACACAAAAAATAAACAAAGAAAAACAACGTGTCTGCTATTGGTTGTGTATGTGTATCTACATGTGTGGGGTGTACAGGTAAGTGTGGATGCATACCTATATATGTATGTATTTATGCTTGTGTGTGAATGTAGCGATTTGTCCATGGATGTGCTAATAGTTGATGTGGGGAGTAGCAGCGACACCCCCCCCATTCTGACCCCCCGGCATGCGACCACCAGTAGTGCTGAGGGGGAGCGGGAAGTAGAGGGGGGCCGTGAAAAGGGCCCACCCCACTTTCCAGGAAGCCGAACCCAGGGCCACAGAAGAAGGTAGGCACCCCCACCCAGCACAAGACCAAACCACAAAGCTGCCTTCGACGCACGTAGTGTCCCAAAGTACCCGGAATACCCGTCAGGACCCTGACCCACAGTGACACAACTCACGCACCAACCCAGCCCACCACCAGCAGAGGGGGTCAGACCCCTTCGGGACCACCCATAACACCCGACAAACTGCGCAGGCTCAGGGAGATATATGTCACCCCTGTTGCGTGACAATTATTTTTTTTTACATGCATATTCCCTCCACCACCCCTCCTCTGCGGAGGACTACTTTATTTTAAATTTCCATTATGAAGAAAAAAAACACAAAAACAAAGAAAAACAAAAAGAAAATAAAAATAATAAAAATAAAAAAAAGAAAAACAACTAGAGCCAATAACAATAGTAATAGCAATAACAAAAATGATAAGTACAGCAGCAGTTATGATAACAACAATAACAATAAATAGCAACATCAACCTTCATATAATAATATTTTTTTTTACATGTATATTCCCTCCACCACCCCTCCTCTGCGGAGGACTGTTTTTTTTTTCAAATCAAAAATGTTTTTTTCATTTTTTATCAAAAATGATAAGTACAGCTGCAGTTATGATAACAACAATAACAATAAATAGCAACATCAACCTTCATATAATAATATTTTTTTTACATGTATATTCCCTCCACCACCCCTCCTCTGCGGAGGACTGTTTTTTTTTTCAAATCAAAAATGTTTTTTTCATTTTTTATCAAAAATGATAAGTACAGCTGCAGTTATGATAACAACAATAACAATAAATAGCAACATCAACCTCCATATAATAATTATTTTTTTTTACATGTATATTCCCTCCACCACCCCTCCTCTGCGGAGGACTGTTTTTTTTTTCATGTCCATTGCGTAAAAAAAACAAAAAATTAAGAAAAACAAAAAGAAAATAAAAATAATAAAAATAAATAAAAAGAAAAACTAGAGCCAATAACAAAATTAATAGCAATAACAAAAATGATAAGTACAGCTGCAGCTGTGATAACAACAATAACAATAAATAGCAACATCAACCACCACATAATACAAATTTACAACAACGTATTATCATCAAGGATGTGCCACTGTGGGTCAAGGACCAGGCAGGTTTTCCGGGTACTCTCCAAACCCCCCCCGGGACCACCCACCACACCCTCCAAGGGCCCAGAGAGGGAGAATAAAAGGGGCCCTCTTCAGGCCCCCATCTGCCCCCCCGCTCAATGTGTGTGTGTGTAATGTATGTACATGTCGGTGTGTATGAATGTGTGTGTGAACAGAAGTGTGTGCAATTCAAAACTGCGGTACATTAAAAGTGAGGGAGTGGTCAGGGTACGAGCTCCCCACCGCTGGCAGACGGCGGAATCCCATGCACCCCACCATATTCCCAAAAAAATATATATATGGGTGTATCGAGACTGTCATGCCCGGCTCGTCCGCTCCTCCTGTGTGCCACGCCCCCTGATTACCCACGTGTTTTCTCCCGATTGTACCCAGCTGTATCTAGTTCATTTGCTCAGTCCTGTGTATTTCAGTCCGTGTCTTACCTGAGTCCTTCGTCCGTCATTGATGTCAGTCAGTGTTCGTAGTTCCGTGTCCCCGATTAAACCCCGTACTTTGCCCCGATTTCTGCTTGTCTGCCTGTCCTTGCCCGCCTGCACGCACGATCGCCGCTCTGCCCGCGATCTCCCGTGACAGATCTGTCTCTCCGCTTTCCCAGCCCTTTGTCAGCTCCTGTCCTACGTTCTGTCTCTTGCCATGTTTTGTGCTTCGGTCCTGTTCCCCGTCCTGCGTTGATTCTGTTCTTGTTTTTCAGGTCCTGTTTTGCCTCGTCCCGTCCGTCGCCCCCTTCCTTGGCGCGCCCGGAGTAGCGCGCCTTTGGGGGGGGGTTCTGTCATGCCCGGCTCGTCCGCTCCTCCTGTGTGCCACGCCCCCTGATTACCCACGTGTTTTCTCCCAATTGTACCCAGCTGTATCTAGTTCATTTGCTCAGTCCTGTGTATTTCAGTCCGTGTCTTACCTGAGTCCTTCGTCCGTCATTGATGTCAGTCAGTGTTCGTAGTTCCGTGTCCCCGATTAAACCCCGTACTTTGCCCCGATTTCTGCTTGTCTGCCTGTCCTTGCCCGCCTGCACGCACGATCGCCGCTCTGCCCGCGATCTCCCGTGACAGAGACTAGATGGTCAGTATGGATAACTAAGGAGCACTAAAATTGAGTGAGCAGGCAAGGTATGTCACCCTAGTTGTGAGACAATTATTTTATATATCTACATATATATTCCCTCCACCACCCCTCCTCTGCGGAGGACTGCTTTATTTTTAATTTCCATTTCAAACAAAAAAAAACACAAAAAATAAACAAAGAAAAACAACGTGTCTGCTATTGGTTGTGTATGTGTATCTACATGTGTGGGGTGTACAGGTAAGTGTGGATGCATACCTATATATGTATGTATTTATGCTTGTGTGTGAATGTAGCGATTTGTCCATGGATGTGCTAATAGTTGATGTGGGGAGTAGCAGCGACACCCCCCCCATTCTGACCCCCCGGCATGCGACCACCAGTAGTGCTGAGGGGGAGCGGGAAGTAGAGGGGGGCCGTGAAAAGGGCCCACCCCACTTTCCAGGAAGCCGAACCCAGGGCCACAGAAGAAGGTTGGCACCCCCACCCAGCACAAGACCAAACCACAAAGCCGCCTTCGACGCACGTAGTGTCCCAAAGTACCCGGAATACCCGTCAGGACCCTGACCCACAGTGACACAACTCACGCACCAACCCAGCCCACCACCAGCAGAGGGGGTCAGACCCCTTCGGGACCACCCATAACACCCGACAAACTGCGCAGGCTCAGGGAGATATATGTCACCCCTGTTGCGTGACAATTATTTTTTTTTACATGCATATTCCCTCCACCACCCCTCCTCTGCGGAGGACTACTTTATTTTAAATTTCCATTATGAAGAAAAAAAACACAAAAACAAAGAAAAACAAAAAGAAAATAAAAATAATAAAAATAAAAAAAAGAAAAACAACTAGAGCCAATAACAATAGTAATAGCAATAACAAAAATGATAAGTACAGCAGCAGTTATGATAACAACAATAACAATAAATAGCAACATCAACCTTCATATAATAATATTTTTTTTTACATGTATATTCCCTCCACCACCCCTCCTCTGCGGAGGACTGTTTTTTTTTTCAAATCAAAAATGTTTTTTTCATTTTTTATCAAAAATGATAAGTACAGCTGCAGTTATGATAACAACAATAACAATAAATAGCAACATCAACCTTCATATAATAATATTTTTTTTTACATGTATATTCCCTCCACCACCCCTCCTCTGCGGAGGACTGTTTTTTTTTTCAAATCAAAAATGTTTTTTTCATTTTTTATCAAAAATGATAAGTACAGCTGCAGTTATGATAACAACAATAACAATAAATAGCAACATCAACCTCCATATAATAATTATTTTTTTTTACATGTATATTCCCTCCACCACCCCTCCTCTGCGGAGGACTGTTTTTTTTTTCATGTCCATTGCGTAAAAAAAACAAAAAATTAAGAAAAACAAAAAGAAAATAAAAATAATAAAAATAAATAAAAAGAAAAACTAGAGCCAATAACAAAATTAATAGCAATAACAAAAATGATAAGTACAGCTGCAGCTGTGATAACAACAATAACAATAAATAGCAACATCAACCACCACATAATACAAATTTACAACAACGTATTATCATCAAGGATGTGCCACTGTGGGTCAAGGACCAGGCAGGTTTTCCGGGTACTCTCCAAACCCCCCCCGGGACCACCCACCACACCCTCCAAGGGCCCAGAGAGGGAGAATAAAAGGGGCCCTCTTCAGGCCCCCATCTGCCCCCCCGCTCAATGTGTGTGTGTGTAATGTATGTACATGTCGGTGTGTATGAATGTGTGTGTGAACAGAAGTGTGTGCAATTCAAAACTGCGGTACATTAAAAGTGAGGGAGTGGTCAGGGTACGAGCTCCCCACCGCTGGCAGACGGCGCAATCCCGTGCACCCCACCATATTCCCAAAAAAATATATATATGGGTGTATCGAGACTGTCATGCCCGGCTCGTCCGCTCCTCCTGTGTGCCACGCCCCCTGATTACCCACGTGTTTTCTCCCGATTGTACCCAGCTGTATCTAGTTCATTTGCTCAGTCCTGTGTATTTCAGTCCGTGTCTTACCTGAGTCCTTCGTCCGTCATTGATGTCAGTCAGTGTTCGTAGTTCCGTGTCCCCGATTAAACCCCGTACTTTGCCCCGATTTCTGCTTGTCTGCCTGTCCTTGCCCGCCTGCACGCACGATCGCTGCTCTGCCCGCGATCTCCCGTGACAGATCTGTCTCTCCGCTTTCCCAGCCCTTTGTCAGCTCCTGTCCTACGTTCTGTCTCTTGCCATGTTTTGTGCTTCGGTCCTGTTCCCCGTCCTGCGTTGATTCTGTTCTTGTTTTTCAGGTCCTGTTTTGCCTCGTCCCGTCCGTCGCCCCCTTCCTTGGCGCGCCCGGAGTAGCGCGCCTTTGGGGGGGGGTTCTGTCATGCCCGGCTCGTCCGCTCCTCCTGTGTGCCACGCCCCCTGATTACCCACGTGTTTTCTCCCAATTGTACCCAGCTGTATCTAGTTCATTTGCTCAGTCCTGTGTATTTCAGTCCGTGTCTTACCTGAGTCCTTCGTCCGTCATTGATGTCAGTCAGTGTTCGTAGTTCCGTGTCCCCGATTAAACCCCGTACTTTGCCCCGATTTCTGCTTGTCTGCCTGTCCTTGCCCGC
The DNA here is from genome assembly GCF_023856365.1 of Brienomyrus brachyistius. Taxonomy (NCBI): domain Eukaryota; kingdom Metazoa; phylum Chordata; class Actinopteri; order Osteoglossiformes; family Mormyridae; genus Brienomyrus; species Brienomyrus brachyistius. Next base: position 6,313,701 of record NC_064538.1, on the reverse strand, counting down.
CTGCACGCACGATCGCCGCTCTGCCCGCGATCTCCCGTGACAGAGACTAGATGGTCAGTATGGATAACTAAGGAGCACTAAAATTGAGTGAGCAGGCAAGGTATGTCACCCTAGTTGTGAGACAATTATTTTATATATCTACATATATATTCCCTCCACCACCCCTCCTCTGCGGAGGACTGCTTTATTTTTAATTTCCATTTCAAACAAAAAAAAACACAAAAAATAAACAAAGAAAAACAACGTGTCTGCTATTGGTTGTGTATGTGTATCTACATGTGTGGGGTGTACAGGTAAGTGTGGATGCATACCTATATATGTATGTATTTATGCTTGTGTGTGAATGTAGCGATTTGTCCATGGATGTGCTAATAGTTGATGTGGGGAGTAGCAGCGACACCCCCCCCATTCTGACCCCCCGGCATGCGACCACCAGTAGTGCTGAGGGGGAGCGGGAAGTAGAGGGGGGCCGTGAAAAGGGCCCACCCCACTTTCCAGGAAGCCGAACCCAGGGCCACAGAAGAAGGTTGGCACCCCCACCCAGCACAAGACCAAACCACAAAGCCGCCTTCGACGCACGTAGTGTCCCAAAGTACCCGGAATACCCGTCAGGACCCTGACCCACAGTGACACAACTCACGCACCAACCCAGCCCACCACCAGCAGAGGGGGTCAGACCCCTTCGGGACCACCCATAACACCCGACAAACTGCGCAGGCTCAGGGAGATATATGTCACCCCTGTTGCGTGACAATTATTTTTTTTTACATGCATATTCCCTCCACCACCCCTCCTCTGCGGAGGACTACTTTATTTTAAATTTCCATTATGAAGAAAAAAAACACAAAAATAAAGAAAAACAAAAAGAAAATAAAAATAATAAAAAGAAAAAAAAGAAAAACAACTAGAGCCAATAACAATAGTAATAGCAATAACAAAAATGATAAGTACAGCAGCAGTTATGATAACAACAATAACAATAAATAGCAACATCAACCTCCATATAATAATTATTTTTTTTACATGTATATTCCCTCCACCACCCCTCCTCTGCGGAGGACTGTTTTTTTTTTCAAATCAAAAATGTTTTTTTCATTTTTTATCAAAAATGATAAGTACAGCTGCAGTTATGATAACAACAATAACAATAAATAGCAACATCAACCTCCATATAATAATTATTTTTTTTTACATGTACATTCCCTCCACCACCCCTCCTCTGCGGAGGACTGTTTTTTTTTTTTCATGTCCATTGCGAAAAAAAAAAACGAAAAATTAAGAAAAACAAAAAGAAAATAAAAATAATAAAAATAAATAAAAAGAAAAACAACTAGAGCCAATAACAAAAGTAATAGCAATAACAAAAATGATAAGTACAGCTGCAGCTGTGATAACAACAATAACAATAAATAGCAACATCAACCACCACATAATACAAATTTACACAAATTTGTGAGGTACAGTCTTTCTACATGTCATTGTAGTATTTAAATATGGATGAGGGAATTTGTTTTGTTTTTCAAATCTTACTAGCCTCTTGTCTTTTCGGTCTGAAAGAGATCATTTAGTTTTATGGAACCAATTATGGCAAACTCTCTCTTCAGTCAGAGGTACATGAGTCACATTTGTGAGAGCAGAAATTAATCTAAAGTAGAACAACGTGGGATTATAAAATGGTGCAAATCCTGGAGATGTGAGGCTTGATTAGCGAAACATTAGCATAGGTCAGGTCGACCCGCTCATCACTACTGCCCAAATAATTGCTAATGGGTGTCTAGCTATGTTATGCATGATTCTCCTTATTTATAATTAGCTATATATTATTTTTGAGCAGAAGTTAATCCATCTAAGTAGAACAATGTGAAACGGATAAGATGGTGAAAATTTAAGGCTATAGTGCTGTAAAGTAATGTAAAATGTACTTATTACTGTATTTATTGTCAGCAATGTCTTACGCTTGGTTATTTATCAATTCACGTTCTATATGGGGTCTGTAGATGGTTCGCTATTATCTGTGGTCGGTTTTGGAATGTATCACCTGCTGAAATGTGGGGGTGGGGTTACTGTATATACTGTATACTATGTAAGCATATATATGTCTAGTCCAAATGTCATTTTAACATTATATTATTAATATTATGAATAAAGGTATATTGTGTGTATAATTTGAATGCAACCATTCAAACAAAGACCAATCTGAATACAGACCAAGTCCTGATAATATACATCTCATTATATACAAAGCGTGTGTATGTGCTTATATATTATAATAATAATAATCAATACTTTATTAATCCCCGTGGGTGAATTGTCTTTACACCTCCCTCATTGTGCTCTGTTTTGTGGAGTAAGTTGTCCGTGAAGGGCAGCCACCTGTTGAGGTGCCCAGGGAGCTGGGGGTTAGGGGCCTGGGGGCAAAGGCCCACCCATATGCTGAGGCTGGGTTTGGACCAGTGACCTTGTGATTTTCACCATCTTATACTTTCACATACATACATACATACATATACACACACACACACACACACACGGTGTATCAGGACTAGATGGTCAGTATGGAGAACTAAGGTGCATTAAACATGGGTGAGCAGGCAAGGCAGTGTTTCCCCTCGGGGGCGGGGGGGCAGACGGACACCTACAGGATTCATGGTGTTCATGTGTTTCTTTTAACTACAGCAGTCAATATAAAAAATATAAATAGAAAATATATAAATATTTTAAAAAGCAGCTTTTCAGGTGCTTGGTGCGACATATTTTCCGACTCGCGCTCTCTGTCCGCTGGTGGGAGTGTGCTCACCTGTGTGTGCGCACATAGGGGCAGAGCTCCGCCATGCATGACAGAGAGCAGAGGAGGCCTGTAAACGCCCGACCGTGTAGAGACAAAAATGTCAAGCTGCTGTGTAAATAACATAAATAACATAAGGCTATTTAGTTTGCTTAATAAAAGGACAATGTATAGTCCTGTTCTATAGAAAAGGTAATGTGTTGTGATTTGGCGCTATATAGAGAATATCTATATATATATAGATATAGAGAATTAAATAAAATTAACTTAACCTTCAAGAGGGGGCGGGAGGTGCCGCTGGGGGGGGGGGGTAATATAATGGTAGGGGAAACACTGCAAGGCATGTCACCCCACCGCTGGCAGACGGCTGGCAGACGGTATGCTTGGGATGTATTTAAATATTTTTAACATATATTCCCTCCACCACCCCCCCTCTGCGGAGGACTGCTTTATTTTTATTTCCATTGCAAAAAAAATAAATAAATGGCTATAAGAAGCGTTTGTAAGCTGTGATATCTGCCAGAGGAGGTGTTACTAAGTACTGATTATGTAGGGTGGCCAAACTTTTGCAGAGTGCTAGAATAATGTTTTTATTTTTGTTCAATTTATGGCATAAAATGCAACTATGCATCAATGTTTGCTGAAAATACTGTATTTTGTTCCATTTCCTAGAGAGACTGTGTTAACATCTTTTCAATTGTAAAATCAGTTATTTGTCAAAGGGTGGCCAAACTTTTGCATAAGACTTGGACTTGGTCTGTATTCAAATTAGTCTCGGTTTGAACGGTTGCGTTCAAATTGTCAAGGAGCATCATACAGCACGATTAATCTGCATTCATTTTTTAACTTTTTTCTATATTAATCATGAAACATAACACTAAAAAAATCTTTTTAGACCAGAAAGACAAGACTACTAAGACCTGAAAAACAAAACAAATTCCCTCATCCATATTTAAATACTACAATGACAATGTGCCCCACAAACAAAATAACAAAGGAAATTCAGAGAAAATTCAGTACTACTGTTGCAAAGAATGTTACACCCCAAGAAAACAGATCAACAGTTCTACAAACAATTTGTAGGTGCTTCTAAAAGCAGTTACTGGGAGATGATATAGAGCTATACATTCCTCAAGAACCAAATTCAGAATACTTTCCAGTTCTAATTATGCCACACAGAGCTCAAAAAGCCAGTTAAGTGGATTCAGTCAAGACAATTAGTAGAATCGGCTGGTTTAGTACCATGCTGGGAGAAAATTAACTTCAATTATGACTTTGACTAACTTTTACCTCAAAAATGAATAGGAAAGTATGTCTGGAATGTTTGGATTCATTTGGAATGCTTTTAATACCACCATAGAGCATTAGTGAAAATACTTTTAAAAGGTTATAACATCATTTTCAAAATGGAAAGCTTTTAAAATGGAACAGCAATTCAGGCAAATCTTTTTGGCAACTTTGTGCTGGCTAGTGAATGGCACTTGTGTCCAAATGCAGTAAAGTCAAACAGATATTTCATGGTTTAAATGTCAAAACAGATTACATTCTATTGCTAATCACCTTTGTACTGTTTTGGAGGAATAGACTTAAACACTTAACAAGATACGGAATGCAAGTTTGAATGTCAGTTCTTATATATAGCTCCTCTGTGCTGTGCTTATCTTTAATTAATATTCTGACAATCTGCCAATCAGGGCTATTATAAAAGTCCACCATTTAAAATGTGGACTTCCAAACTGGCACAGTCTGGAGTCTTTATACCCAAAAGAACTGCATATGTGGAGGACAGAGAAATATCTTCTAGCACTAACATCTAAATGAGAGTCTTACTTTCTTTATGAACCAAAAAGCACAATTAAATAAATAATAACCAAAATAACAAAAGCTTTGCGTCAAACAATAATGTACATTACATTAATTTTACATATAAATTAATGTAGGAGGAGCAAATGTATACCAAGGACTGTATTGTCAAATAGGAGATCGGCAGCATTCTCCCACCTGAGAAAACTATATTACAATGCCCTTGATAGTGTGTAGAAACACACTCGTCAGCTTTAGTCCTCCTGTACAACGCAAAAGGACTGGCAACCCTCAGGTATTTAAGCGTGCGATTGCATAATAAATTCACCATGACAGTCTCACACTTCTATTAGCACCAACAGGTCTCACGGAATATATAAAAGGCAACTGCAACAATTATACTCAGCACTAAACATCGAGGCACCAAGCAAATGCAACAGAGCTTGTGTATTTCTCAGGATGCATTCTAGTAAAATGCCCGGAAAATGAGCTGAAGACATATTTCAAGGGGCACTATATAAAACCAATGGAAATTTTACTGATTAAATAAAAGGAAAATCACAAATGTTTCTAAGATTCAATGCATCGCTTTTTGACCACATCATAGCGATGAACACATCATTGTTCCTGACAATGCCCTAATACAGAAATAAAACTTTATGTCGGTAAACTCAAAAAGCCTTCACCTGTCACACTGACTGACGATCTCAAACGATTATAAAGCAGCATTTTGAAAAGCGCTGTTTTAAAATAACAGGTACAACACTTACCTTGTCTTCTGGCCAAATGCTTTTCACGGCTTGGCACTCCAACGGTGCTGAAACGAAATTTGTATTTCCTCCTACCTCGTTGGCCCTTCAGTTCTTCTTTTCTCCCATTGGATGTTTTTTTCCTTCTTCTTTGGATATTGTATTTTTAAATGTTTGTTTTGTTTCCTTTGCATGTTTTTCCTTCTTCTTCTTTGGATATTATTTTTTATTTTTGTTTGTTTTTTTCCTTTGCATGTTTTTCCTTCTTCGGATATTATTTTTTTTTGCTTATTTTTTATACGATATTTTTTTCGTCTTCTTTAAATATTGTTTTTTTCGTCTTCTTTAAATAATGTTTTTTTCGTCTTCTTTAAAAGTAGTTTTTTTCATTCTTTTGATGTTGTTCTACGGAACAAGAGCCGTACAGTGTTACTTCATCTGGAGGCAGCGCCAACTGAACGCCTTGAAGCAGTGCCCAGCTCTTTTATAGGGAGCGTCAACCCGAAGTCAAGTTCTAGAACGTTGAATTCACTTTTCATTGGTTTCCCAGCTATGCTGTCAGAATAATGTTTGCTGATTGGTCGAAAATGTTAAAACGTACCCGAGTACAGTAAAAAAAAACTCAAGATCTTGCTACCCTACGGAGCACCCATAAGGTGATTTTTTTTTTTTTATACGTTATATTCAGCTAATTGTAGCAGGCCGTAATTAGACTAATCCACCCTTTGTCAGAGCTTGGGTGAAGGGAAGCTCCCAAAATCACACGTTAAACAAAAAAAAATATTTTAACTTTATTAAACAATCAATATACAGAAATCATGGGTTTGTTCAAACGGCATAAACCTATATACTGCACCCCAATAAAGCCAACGAGAGAACAGGTTGCCCAAAGTTTGCTCAGGTACACGCCACAGCACAACCTTAAAAACACATCCAGCACAAATCACACTAGTGAATGACACAGCAAATCACAGCAATAAAAAAGACCCCTATGGGCAATCCAGCACCCAGACTACGGGTGCCAACTGGCCCAGCCTGCCTAATAATGAACCCAAAATATACATACAACAAAGAAAAAGACACAAACAAAAAAGAAAATAAAACTAGCCAGCCGCTCCCACTAAACCCCGCTCCCGAGGCCACTAAGCCGGCTGGCTTGATAATACATGATACAACCTCAGATAAAACATATTAAAGCAACACCAGGGAGGTTTACATCCAGATCCTTAAAATTATCCACCCATAATTCCACCTTGAAAACCCCTAAAGAACAGTAGTTTACCCCATAACTCACTGCCCCATTCAAACCAAAAAAAAAACAGGTTTTTGAGGTAACCTTTAGGTTAGCTCTTCAAAACCAAGTATGAGGACTCTTCAGCCAATCAGTCCTCTAATTAGAAATCTAATTAGGGAGATGCAGTGAAAACCTGCATACACACCAGCCCTTTGCAGATAAGATTGCTCACCCCTGAAACAAGCAAACAGAAGGGCTGCTACACTGCAAATTCAATATGCCCGCCGATGCTCCACCAAATCTATCAGGACCCTGCCTGTCTTTCCCGTGCCTGCTCCTTTGCCAATATGCCCTACCATCGGAACATGCGCAGCCATCTCGCCCCAGCTATGCCTCCAGTCCAAACTGCAGTTCCTATACCTGCCTATAATTGCCTGGCTACAATCCATCCCCCAAAATGAAATTGATGACCCAACGATCACAGCTAAGAATTCTATCCCCAAACCACTGGTCTTCCTCCCCAACCGAACGATCATTCACTGACTTATAGGGGTTGGTATGATGACCAGTGGTGGACCTCACCGAACGTCTAACTGGTCTCTACACCTCGGGGGGGACATAACCTCCTCTATTATACGAGGCCTACTTGTGGATGCTCTATTGCGCCCCTCCCACCAGCCCTGTCCCCGTAAAATCACAGAGTCCTCATCCGATTCCATTTCTGTTGCCCCTGTGGGCAACCCAGATTCAGGAGACATTACCAGAACATCTTCCCCTGACCTAACAACCCCCTGTGGTACTAGACGCAACTCTGTTCGGTGAACTTGACGGACAACCCCGTCCCCCTCCATTGGAGTTGCAGAGTAAACTGCACCCTGATCTTGGGGACACCGAACTACCATATGCAAACAGGCATCCCAATGATCCTGTATTTTACCTCGAACATGGTTCCGCAAACACACCAGCTGACCTTCATCCAACCCCTAATCATTAACCAACTCATTGTGTTTCCGATTTCGTGGTGTGGCTTCTTCCTCCAACTAAGCCTTCACATACTCTTGAAGCACCTGCAAACTTTCCTGGGTTTTGTACAACAACAACAACAACAAATTTATTTTTATATAGCGCATTATCACAACATTACATTGTCTCAAAGCGCTTTACAGTATCCTCACCCAAAGCCCCCAGTGAGTAAGCCATAGGCGACAGTGGCAAGGAAAAACTCCCTAGAAGGAAGAAACCTTGAGAGGGACCAGACTCAAAGGGGAAGCCCATCCTCCAGGGGCCGGCAGGGATAGTCAAATAGAGAGAGGAGAGCAAGGAAGATAAGCCAATGCCGAAGCCGAGTCTTCTTCCAATTGCCAGGCAACCAGAGGTAAGGCAGCGGGTCATACATGGAAGATCAGAACGGCGAGCTGGATGCAGGGACGTCACTGGTGGTGGTCGGGTGTGCTGGATATCTTGATAGATTGAGGTCTCCAGGCATCACCCCCAGGAGGAGTAGGAGAAATAAAATGTACAATTAGGCATAGTAGAGGAGGCTATTGGCAGTGCTAAAAGCTAGGTGAGTACAATATGAAGTGCAATCTGCAAGCTCCGGCAGATATGGCTATGGCAGCATCAGTAGGAGGGAGAGGCAAGTGGGAATGCCGGCATGGGGAGTCCCTGAAATGTCAGCACTCCAGTTCCACAAGAGATTGCAAAGCTAGAGTGACAGCACTGACAATCCAGTTCATCCAAAGCCAATGGCACCGATCCCCACCCAGCTCTACACCTCACACTACAGGTCTGACTGGGAGTGAAGAGTTAGAAGAGTTACCCATTCCTCCAAAGGTCCACCATCCTGACTGATCCCGGCAGGACCCAGAAGATGGTGTACCGGTAATCAAGGTTCACAGCCAGACCTTAAATAATAAGGCATCACCCAGTCATTTGGTGGGGTGTAGTAGTGTAAGCTTCTCCGCTGGAGGAAGTGTGCGAAGCAAATTGCGCAAAAAAAATATTAAAGCAACACCAGGGTTTACATCTAGATCCTTAAAATGATCGACCTGCAATTCCACCTTGAAAACCCAATTACCATATAAAGGATACAAGACGTAAAGATGAGAAATGACATGGCACACATTTGTTGTTTAGACTCTTGTGTCAGGTTCATTGAAAGCTGAAGGATCTTATAGTTTACTAGTCTAAGTAACAGAATGTCTAAACACTGTGCTTGCCTTTATGGGTTTTTAAGCAGAACACATAGGTATAGAAACATATTAACATTAGGTTTCACGATTCACTGACTGGAGAATAGGAGAATATACACATCAATATTACTACTTAAGTTAACTAACCCTAATCCCAACCCCTATTGGCACGGAACCCGCCAGGGTTCAGGTGAGATATAAATCTGTAATCTGTATCAAAGGTTTTGCTATCCATACCCACCCCATTAATGTTAGCTTCCCAGGGTTTCTTGTTAGACAAGCTCTGCGTCTCTCTATACCCCCATTTACTGCGCGACTGATTGTCCATTTATAAAGCATCAAATAGGGTGAAGATGGTTTTTGTTTACAATTACTCTGGAAGGTGACCAGATTTGAAAAAACTAAATACCATGCCTACGTGTATGTAATCTCCATCACAGTCCCCATTTTCCCCATAATCCTCGTTTTGATAGTGCCAATTTGTGTAATGTGAGTTTTTTTTTTTTTTTTTTTTTTGAAGAAACTGTTATAGAAGAACATACTGGACGCCACATGTGTACAATTACCCCTTTCTAATTAGTGGGGTCCGTTGTGTCAGCTACAGCCTTTACTAACATACACATAAGTATACAGTCTTACAGCACTCTGCATAGACAAACATTGCCGGTAGAAAGAGTTATTCTGAAAAGCTCTGACTTTCAATGTGGGACTGTAATAAGGTGCCCCTTTTGTAGCAGGTCTGTTCATCAAATTTCCGCCCTACTAGAGCTGCCCAAGAGAAGTGGAGCAGTGGAAACATGTGCTTTGGAGTGTTGAATTCGTCTGGGGGATGAATCGGGTTTTGGCGCTTGCCAGGAGAATAGTGTCTTCCTGAATGCATTCTAGTGAAATGGTTGTGTACCTGCCCGTGTGCCAACTGTAAGATTCTCACAATATTTGTGAGGGTTTTTTTTTATATAGTCCAAAACATATGGTCTCATAGTGTGCATCCCGTGTCATACTGGCATTCAGTCCTAGGTAACTCCTGCCATGTACATCCTTTAGATTCCAGGTTCATGGTAACCCTGACCAGCGGAAGTGGTTATTGAAAATGCGGCGATTGCATATACTCTACATATATTTGGACTTAGCACTTGGATAATAAAGATTTTTGATATTTGATTAAAAATAATACACACTTGACTGAAATATCCTAACGAAAGAGCCACAGGGAGTCTAACTTCCAGAAGCTGTTTCTGCCTTGCTGGGTCGTACACATGCTCAGATGATGTTGTCTCAAATGAGTCGGCATTAGTGCTGGAAGGTATACCAATTTTACTTTCCCGTTTGTTATTAATTTATCATATACCGCCATACTGCAGTAGCTCAAACAGCAGCTGTAATACGTCAATAGGCGCCAAATTATGTAATGTTGTTCGCAGGTGTGGAGCTATAGGCGGGGTGGGCGGGGCCACCGCCCCTGGGCCCGGGCCCTGCCCTGGATCGTAGAGGCCCCCCCCACCAGCAAAAAGACAACACTCTTATATACTAAATACACATAAAGTTATACTCATATAATTTCTCCGAAGCTCTTGACAGCTAAAACATTATGTTCATGCTTTAACTGTGACTTGCGATTTTATATATCTGTCATTTTTTGTATACATTTTTATTATGGTGGATGTGTTGTGTATTTTTTTTTTTAATTTTTAGAAAAGAAATCTGTAAAATCCCTACAACAAACTTAAAATATAATACATGGTAATATTTTAAAGTCACACTAAGCTGTTCCTATTGTATTTAATGGTTTTCCATTTGGGGGGCAGCATGGTGGTGCAGTGGTTAGCACTGTTATCTCACACCTCTGGGGCCCGGGTTCGAGTCTCCACCTGGGTCACATGTGTGCGGAGTTTGCATGTTCTCCTCATGTCATCGTGGGGTTTCCTCCGGGTACTCCGGTTTCCCCCCACAGTCCAAAAACATGCTGAGGCTAATTGTGTGCCCTGCGATGGGCTGGCCCCCATCTTGCTCTCGCGAGGTTTTTGTACCATGTGACATGGGACGTAATGCAGCGGGCGATAAAAATCTAACCATGATGCATTGCGTCAGGACCAGAATGTATTGCTTTACGCTAGCGCTATATGTGGGTGCATGAAGTGGAAAGCACCCAATAACAAACATAACATTTTTTGAAAAATGTTTTCTTCACTGGTGCAGTGAATTTAAATAAAGAGCTATGATGGTGCTGCAGTTGGCTTTGCATAGTGGTTAGTAGTAGCATTAGCCGCTGTGTGCGGCATTAGCTTCAGTCTTTACAGATGGTTCATGTTTTGTCTGTCTCCCTTTCGCCATTTATATTTTTCGCCGGGTACCCAAAATGCTGCTACACAAAAGATTTGAAAGTGTCTGGGGTATCTACTATAGTAATTCAGTCAGACGCCGACATATTTGCAGCGCATTCGTGAAACCGCTTTTCGCTCCAACGAGAAATCTCGTCATGTTGTAATATCGCGAGATCTCGTGACACGCGTTTCACTCCCACGTATTAGTAACAGTCATGATTTGATAAAGCGACAACCTGCGTAATAATTGGTAATACATAGAGTGTATTATTGTTCAGGCTAGCAGACTGTTATGGGTTGAGGTTAATGGTGCCTGTTACTTGTGAATTTTCACATTTGCAGGGATCTTCTGCCTCGTGAACGTGATAACGGGTAATTATGTTAAAAGAAGAAAAAAGCAGAACTGCAATGTGTGTAAGGCTGGTGCTGATTTTTCAGTCTGAACACAGTAAAATTTATACAAACTACCTGCATTCAAACTTGTATTCTTTATATAGTTTGGTTAATTACTATTTAGACTTGTATGTACTTTTTGATTGGAAATGGTTAGTTGTATATACATTGACTATTTTTATGATTAATTTCTTTGTTTATTTAATTTGGCAACAAATTTGCACTTTTAGAAGTATTGCTGTTCATTTTTGTGAAAGTTGTTACTAAATAAAACAAAAGAAGCAGACTTGTGTAAATCCTGTATTGGCCGTGTATACTTCCTGTAGCGTAGTGACAGCTTTTGTACGGAAGCCGTGAACGGCTGTGCTTGCAAATATATTTTCTTCTGAATAATTAGAAGGATAAGCATATTCTGTCGCCGCGAGATAGTCATGCCATACACAGCTCTGCTCGTTTTTGTACTGTAACTGTATTACTTAATTTGCGCATCCATGAATTTAACGTTGACATTAACTCAACATTGACATTGACAACGTTGACATTAAGTGTTGCACCTATGTGGAGTTTTACCGTGAATGGCATGTTATATCTCGTGTCTAAGTCGCACCATGGTCCAGGGGAATGCTATGTCATATCAGAACATGTGTCGATGATGTGGTAATATAAATATTTTAGATTACTGTCAATTTTAGTTTCAGAAATCCATCATTTGAGGAAAAAAGGCCAGTCATGACAAATATATATGGAATATAACAACAGGGTTTAGGCAGCTGTATTTGTTTAAGTGTAAAGATGCACATAGAAACATGCATGAGCTCATCTGAGAATAAACTGAGTGCAATGCAGATTTGTGACTCCTGCTGGAAAATGCGAATAGTGGCAGGGTCTTCAAGCAGTACATTTGTCTGAGAGTCTGTTAATATTACGAAAGGCACCGTTTTTTTTCAATGGCGCTAATTATCAAGAAGGAAATGGAGTACCCCAGTACCTGGTTTACGGGCACTGGAAGCTCCAGTATCAGTCAGACCTTCATGTAAGTATATGTGTGTTGAATGACTTAGCAGTTGGTTAAAAAGTAGACTTGTGCATGTTTCATCTTTACCAGGGGCAGAGGGGAAACTCAATAAATAGCCTTCTCTCACACTTCCAGGCCTGCAGAACTGAGCATGTCCCCTGGTTTTGTGCATATGTCTGTAGGCTTTGAGTTTTTCCTATGGGGGCTTCAATTTCCACCTAGAGTACAAATACGTGCAGATCAGTTGCATTGGGGAGTCCATACTGTGATGCTGAGTGGGTGTAGTAGGAGATTGAGAGATGAAACTCCGGATGATTTACTCCCTCTGCTAACTAACCAGAACAGGATTGTACCAATACCAAAATGATGTGTTTATAAATGTTTTTCACTACCCTGATTCATTCAGTGTATGCTAACGCTAACTATGACAACCTTAACCCCCACCCTGCCCTAACCATAACCATAAGTAACCAAGCAAAATACAAGAGGTTTTGCATTTTTAGTTTTTCCATAGCAGTCACAGAATTTTATAAAATAGAGTTTTCCTGATTTTCAGTTTCGTGGTCCCCATAAGGGAAAAAAAAACAGGTATTTATCACGTTATGGGGTAGGATAGGTATACCCGCTCGCACACACACACACACACACACACATGCACACAAATGGATAGATCAACACAGTTACTATGGATGTCGGTCCTGCATTAATGAGACAGAACTATCATACTTAATAGGATCATATCCCTAGTTCTACATATGCATAATTATATTTAAAAAAGATCCCACGCACCGAGCACATGAGATGTTTGAACTTCTGCCCTCTGGTAAACGTTACCGCAGCATGCATTGCAGAACAACCAGATTTAATAAGAGCTTCTACCCCCAAAGCCATCAGAATACTAAATGCTAATGAACATAAGTTTATGTGAAACCCTACTCTCTCTTACTCTCTGTGCACTTTATTACCACAACTTTTTATTAACAGTTTACTTTTTATTTATACAGTATAGTGCAATAATATAATCACGAATGGTGTGTGAGTGTGCCCTGCGATGGGCTGGCCCCCCATCCTGGGTTGTTCCATTGCTTCCGGGATATGCTCCGGACCCCCTGCGACCCAGTAGGATAAGCGGTTTGGAAAATGGATGGATGGATGGATGGATGTATACGTAACTAACAAGGGGGCTAACAAGAGGTGGCTGGGAGTGATTTCCACACGAGGGTTAGGAACACGAGGCAAGATGAGGGATAAAGAAGTACTGTAACTGGTATGGCTTGTTAGGGCGATGAAGGGGAAGAGACAAGCAGGGATATGGCAGCATCTCTATGCCATGACATTTATGGACTTATCTTCTGCAGAAAAGAAGCTTCCTCTGCTTTGTCAGTCAAGCAAATTCTCTTAAAGCTGATGTCATGAATTCTTATGAGGTTGTACCTAAGGCCCATCGATAACAGTTAGGAATCATTCAAGAGTCAGCTCTCCAAAGTTTTATTGGGTTCGCCAGAGAGATTACCTTTCTCTTCGATATGATGGTGCAATGTTGTCAGTAACTGTCTTTGATCAACAGAGATAGTTGATATTATTGGACGGTTTTAAAAACTAGCCTTGTGGAACTTTATAGAAATTAATAAAATCTTTCGTCATTTTCACAAGTGGTGATTAGAGAAATTTAGAGGCACTTTGGGCGGAGCTTAGTAGGGGTCCGTTTATGATGTCATAGGTGGGGGGGTTGTGTCCTTTATTCTAATTGGTCCAGAGTTATGTCCATATATGGTATTCTGATTGGTCCAGGGGTAATCTCCATATATAGATTTCTGATTGGTCCACTGTTATATCCGTATATGGTATTAGATGTGCTTGACTGTAAGGGGCCACGTGGGGCATATATGTCGCTAGGCTAAGGGGAACATGTAGGTTCGTCAGACAGGGGGCCGTTAAACTTTAAGAGGACAAAAATACATTACATGTATTTATTTAAGTGATATTTTTTATTACGTTTTAAGGAATAATAAATATTAAAACAAAAATATAATAAAAAACGTATAGCAGGACGAATGTGAAAAAGTCCATCAGGTGTCAAGCCGCAGTCACGTGCTGTTAGGTGTAGGCACTTTCCGTATTTTAAAAGAAGAAAGCACTTAAACTTGTTATATTTGACCAACATGTTTAAAGAAGAAAAATTTTAGCAGTAAGTTTTATTTCGATATAAGGTTGAAGAAAGAATTTAACCAGCAAACTTTTAGGAGGAATTACCTTTCAGTCGACCCTGACGTCGAAGGAAGTAGAAATGAGATGTTTACCTATAATGCATTTGATCAGCCTGTAGCGCATGCGCATAGAGACATATCCCAGCATGCTCTCTCTCTCTACTCATGTAGCACATGCGTATAGAGACATATCCCAGCATACTCTCTCTCTCTCTCTACTCATGTAGTGCATGCACGCAGACACACGACCCCATAAAACATCATATCCCAGCATGCTCTCTCTCTCCCCCATGTAGTGCGACCGTCATCCACTGTGCTGCGAGACTACAGAGTGGCTATAGCACACTGTTTAGACTCTGGCCCTGTGTATAGGAAGCACATAGCCAGCATCCCTTTCTGACAGAAAGCACATTAACTCTATTTATTAATCTGTCTTATTTGTAGTAGTATACAATAATCTATTTCTAATTTAAATAAAAATCCATCTCTAACACCACAACTCTGGCTTGTTCCTGGCCTTGCTCACAGTCTCTGGGATACAAACTCCATCAACACATTCAGTTCAACACAGAAGGAGAGAGGCTGCTCAACCACTGTTACACTTCCTTCCAGAATGTGTACAAAGCCCTCCCCCACGCCTCATTCGGCCAATCAGATCATCGCTCCATTCTGCTCCTGCCTGCCTACAGGCAGGAGCTGAAACAGGAAACTCCAACCCTTAGGACGGTGCACTGTTGGTCGGACCAATCAGATTCCATGTTACGGAACTGTTTTGATTACACGGACTGGGAAATGACTCAGTCTGCGGATTTATCAAGAAATGCGTGGATGATCAACTTGGTGTTATTTTCATGGACAAAAAACTTGCCTTTTTTCAAAAGTAAGAAAATTTCTAAGTGATCCAAACTTTTGAACGGTAGTGTGTTTACATTTTATCCTTACATTCAATGAATTATTTAAAATAAAATCAATTATGAATAAATGATCAATTTGCATCTTGAACACTTATGCAACAACACTTGCAGGCTGTAAAAATTCCGCAAAAAGGTATTATGTAATTAATTGTTTAGTCATAACAACAAAGTATTAAAACAATTCAGAATTTTTTACTTGCCATCAGATATTTTAAATCCATTTTAGTGGTGTTCAGGAGCCGGACTGCTTGGGAGAAGAAGATATTGCACAGTCTAGCAGACCGGCTCCTGATGCTATAGAATCTTCTAGGTGAAGAAGGGGAGTGTAGCCTGTGGGAGGGATGGTGGAGGTTCAGCATCGATGCTGGTGGCTATTTGGATGCAGCGGGAGGTGTCAAGGTCCTGCAGGCTGGGTGAAGAACTACTGATGATGCACTCAACTGTCTGCACAATCCTCTGAAGGTCTCTGTGCTCTGAGGCGTGGCAGTCTCCATAACAGACTGTACTACAGCTGGTCAGAACGCTGTAGAAGGTGGCGAAGACAGATTTGGGGAGGTGTACTTTCTTCAGTCGATGCAGAAAGTGCAGGCATTTCCGGGATGTTTTTGTCAGGGAAGCGGTGTTGCTGGTCCAGATGAGGTCCTCTGTGATGTGAACACAAAAGAACTTGGTGCTCTTCACTTCTCTGCTGTAGTGCCATCGATGGTGAGTGGGGAGTGGCCAGCCTTGGTCCTTCTGAAGTCAACAATCAGCTCTTTTGTCTTGCCAAAGTTATGTACATTATTGTCCTTGCACCAGACTGCTAGCTGTCGCACATCCTCTCTGTATGACATGTGTCATGGTTGTCACTGACGAGACGCACTGCTGTGGTGCCATCTGCAAACTTGATAATATGGTTCGTGCTGGAACTGGAGGTGCAGTCATGGGTCAGCAACGTGACGAGCAGCAAGCTCAGTACACCAAAGCATGGGTGATGGCACTCAGGGACGCGTGGTGTTTGCAGCGGTTGTTGGAGTGGAGCCCCTCTGATTCCCTCTCCTGGTGAAGCTTGGGCTTGGTTGCAGTTCTCTGTCCAGCTGGGTCTTCACTGATAGGCTTCAGGAGGGCTTCTTGTGGGCTTCTCTTCTCTTGGGCTGATGTTCTTCCCTTCTTTGACCAGAAGGGGGACCACTAGTAGGTTCTGCTTTACTTGTCCCTATACGAGGTGTTGCAGTGTTAAGCTAGTGATGCAGGTGGAGAGGTTTGAATGCTGTCAGGTGTCCCTCCTGAACAGGGCACGTCCCATAAGCTCAATCCCAGCCAAGCAAGCCTGAGTCCGGCTCCCACTCCCCCGATCCCCAGCAATGTCATCTTGGAAGGGCGTGTTCTGTATGCACAACTGAGACAACCCAGGTGGAGCTCAGCTTATCGGCTGGCAAAATTGCCTTCAGGTATCACCCACCCTAGTGAGAGCCCAAGCTAGGGCCGTTGTCAGATCTCACCCTAGACGAGGTCCTGCTCAAAAGTTGTAATGACCGCCTGAGGTACCTGTCAGCCTTGCCCTTAATGAGTCAGTGGGTGTAGCCGGGCTGGCACGCTTTTGGGCGTCCAATTGCTGAGAACTCCCCTTCAGTTCTGACAAACTGTACGATCGCAAGCAGTGACAGCAGAGCCACAGACAAGCTCAACCAACAGAGAGCGAATGGTAAGCACCCAGCACCCGAAGGGCTCAACTGATCACATCCAAACGACTTCCTAATGGGATTGTGTACGTAACTGGTTTACTGTTGTTAATAATGGTTGAACTTCTATGCAAGTCCCCTTGTTGGGGGAGAGGGAGTGAATGAAAGCAAAAGGTGAAATAAAACCTAAAATAAATCAAAAAGGTAAAACAGAAATCAAACCAAATGAATTGTGTTTCTTATTCAATTGTAAACATCAATTAGTTATGCAACAATAACCTAATTAGATGTTAATGTATTGTGATCAAATTGATTTTTGTCCGTGAAGTTGATTCCTGCTTTCAGGCAAGAACCTGTGTCCAATTATGCGTGTTGGTATCACCGCAGTTGACCACCAGAGACCCAACTCAGATGTTGTTAACCTACTATGGCTGACCACTAGAGGTGCAATTTCAATGGAGTGGCACTGCTATGGCCTGCCGCTAGAAGCGCAATTTCGAAATTGAGTGGTAGTTCTATGCCTGACCACTAGAGGCGCAATTTCGAAATGGAGTGGTAGTTCTATGCCTGACCACTAGAGGCGCAATTTCGAAATGGAGTGGTAGTTCTATGCCTGACCACTAGAGGCGCAATTTCGAAATGGAGTGGTAGTTCTAAGCCTGACCACTAGAGGCGCAATTTCGAAATGGAGTGGTAGTTCTAAGCCTGACCACTAGAGGCGCAATTTCGAAATGGAGTGGTAGTTCTAAGCCTGACCACTAGAGGCGCAATTTCGAAATGGAGTGGTAGTTCTATTCCTGACCACTAGAGGCGCAATTTCGAAATGGAGTGGTAGTTCTATTCCTGACCACCGGAGGCGCAATATCGAAATGGGTAGTTCTATGCCTGACCAGTAGAGGCGCAATTTCGAAATGGAGTGGTAGTTCTATTCCTGACCAGTAGAGGCGCAATTTCGAAATGGAGTGGTAGTTCTATTCCTGACCACTAGAGGCGCAATATCGAAATGGGTAGTTCTATGGCTGACCAGTAGAGGCGCAATTTCGAAATGGAGTGGTAGTTCTATGCCTGACCACTAGAAGCGCAATTTCGAAATGGAGTGGTAGTTCTATGCCTGACCACTAGAGGTAACCAAAGATATAGCTCGGCGGTTGCCGACGCTAGATGAGTGACACACACATTTAATGCATGCGCATGCCGCTTGCGGCCTTCTTCTGTGCCTTTGCGCAGTTTAAAACCCCTTAAAACAATTACTGAAGCAAGACGGCGCTCGCGTTACGGCGACGGATCTAAATTGAGACTACACTATATCTCGTCGCAAATGGTGCTTAACCACGGCGGGTCTCAAGCACAGGAGACTCCCAATTTCTAAATGACAGACACACTTGGCTCACAGCGCAAAGTGGTGTTAAACTTGCTTTGTCTATAGCAGGCACACACATATGAGTATGATCCTGACAGGTAACTAAGCTATCGGTCTTATGTCAGGGAGTCCAAGCGCAACATAATTCAGGTTAGAACCTCGTAACAAGTATTCCCGTTCGCTAATAGAGAGATCTCTCCCAGGATACATAGAAACGGAGAAATTCGTCCGAATCGAACCTGGAAACAAAGCCATATCTGAGAATCTCGTCAGACATAGGGTTAAAGTTTACTGCAGTTTAATACGAAAGAACTACAATGAGTTAACCAAAAATAAAACAAAATAATATAACTACTAATAATAGAAATAAAAATAACTATAAGCCCGCATGATCCCGCTTAAATGCCTTCAGATTGCCACGAGTGCGACTTTTGCAGACAGTTCACAGTAGCGCTTCTTCACTGCACGACCGGTCATAAAAAGTTTAAATTGTGTGCTCAGAATAAGTTTAAACCTTGTGCCTTGTGATTATTAACCAATTGTTATGCTGAATGGTCGGCTCCTCCAAACTCAATTGTTTGAGGTTAGATCGCACAGGCAGGGACTATTGTGAGCACTCAATGAACGGAGGCTGAAGTTTTGTAAAAGTCATGCATTTATTCCTATAACTAACATAAGACAGACATTACACCTAACAAACAAACACGAAATAACGGAGTGGACACAAACAATGTAATCATGAAAATGCAATGACCAGATTTAAAATGAGTAACCTTAGAAGGGAAAATACTGTTCTGCAAAGCAAATGCCATCACCAATTGTTATGCCGAATGGTCGGCTCCTCCAAACTCAATTGCGAATCCCCGTGATTCTGTTAATGTGAGACGTAAATGGGACTCATTAATAACCAGTATCGCTTAATAACCTGGGGTAGAATAGAAGGCTCGTCCAGCGAGCTGCGTCACCAGGTAATGTAAACGATCGGTAGCGAAGCTCCCCTCACGGCCGATGAGAGAGAGTCTCGCGATATTTCAGGCGAGTTTGAGGTTTCAGAGCGTAGATCGCACAGGCAGGGACATAAAAGGGAAAATACTGTTCTGCAAAGCAAGCAATTTGTGGAAATACTGTCCTAAGGTAATATAGCAGGTGAATAGGAGTTTAGATTGTTAGAAATGAAAGGACGTTGGTTTACTTGGTTGCAGAGTGTGTGTGTGTGTGTGTGTGTGGGAGGGGGGGGGGTCTTGGCAGTTGGTTGCGGAGGCTGATGAGCTGATGGGTGATGGCACTCAGGCAGGCGCGGTGTTTTCAGCGGTTGTTGGAGTGGAGTCCCTCTGATTCCCTCTCCTGGTGAAGCTTGGGCTTGGTTGCAGTTCTCTGTCCAGCTGGGTCTTCACTGATAGGCTTCAGGAGGGCTTCTTGTGGGCTTCTCTTCTCTTGGGCTGATGTTCTCTGCCTCTCTTCGGGCTGATGGTCTGTTGTTTTCTCCTCCCTTCTGTTTTTCCTCTCCTGGCTTTGTTCTGAGGTGCCAGGTTTTATAGTGTACAGTTCGTGAATAGGAGTGACCAGGAATTCGAGTCCTGGACCAATGGCTGACCATCCATTTGGCGGGCTTTCGGAAGGGGGTCTGTATCAGTCCTTTTGAGATTCATGACCAGACTGATTTCCCTTGTATTGATGATTTTCGTTAGGCTAGTGTAACTTTTCATATATTCACTTTCGTGGTAACCACTAACCAGATTTGGAAACTGAAGTGATTTTCCATCGGTTTGATACCAAACATGCCATACCAGCCTAGCGGTTCACACTGAATACCATCTGTAATGATTAATTAATGATTACTTATATTATGTCATTATGTTATGTTATATTACTCACACCAGTACCTGGTCCAGGTGGTCTAGGTTGCACCTCAATCAGAGGTTACCCTTTATACAGACATTATATGACATATTCTCATTCCAACAGCACATCTTACCCTTAGATAGGCATGGTAAAATACAAAGATCAGATAAGGGCTGCTGAGGAATGTGGAAAAGAAAAGGGGGGAAGGTTAGTCAGTCAAAGAAAAAGAGTCTTTGAAAGTTAGGACACATTACAAACATAACCTGTCTGTATATTGAGACTAGTAGTCATGGGTAAATAAATATACAGATATACAACAGCCAAACTTAAAAGAAACTTTCTTTAGGGTGTTGGGTGAGTGGTATGTAAGGCAGGATGTCTGGGGAGGGGGTTGTGTGCCAAGTCGAGGGACCCCTGTCCTTGAGGTCCACTCTGCTGTCTGTAGGTGTTAAAACTTTGAGCAATAAAAGTTTGAGTGCTGGCCTCCCTTGTTATCTGTGTGTGTTTAAGTGTGTCCGTGTGTGTGGGGTCACGAACCCCCCTTTGAGGCCTAGGCCGATGTGTGCCTCTCGTACCAGGGTAGGTCTTGTCTCAGGCCACCTGGAATTTAAGCTTTGTGATCTGTGCATGTGTGATCCTACACGCATCCTCTGTTGTTTCCTACATAAACCTCTACATGGACACTGTTACCACTTTCAAGGTCATACACAATTTCCCCAACCGCAAACCGCATGGATGAACAGGGAAGTTCAACAGCTCCTGAAGTCACGTGATGAGGCTTTCTGCACTGGCGGCCGAGAAGTCTACTAAACAGTCAGGTCCAACCTGAGGAGAGGCATCAGAGAGGCAAAGCGCTCCTGAATGACTATCTTCCAGTGGCCCTGACCCCCATTGTTTTGAAGTGGTTTGAGAAGCTGGTCTTAGCACACATCAAGAACAACATCCCTTCCTCCCTGGACCAACAGCAGTTTGCCTACAGGTCAAACAGGTCAGCTGAGGATGCCATTACCTTGGCCCTCCACACTGCCCTATCACACCTGGAGCAGCGGGACAGCTACGTACGGATGCTGTTTATCGACTACAGCTCCGCCTTTAACACCATCTCCCCCCATCAAGCTGGCCATAAACTGCACAACCTTGGACTGAACACATACCCGTGCAACTGGGTCTTGGACTTTCTGACCAACAGCCCACAGACAGTGCGCATGGGTAACCACACCTCCGCCTCCATCACTCTCAACAGAGGAGCACCTCAGGGCTGTGTGCTCAGCCCCCTCCTCTACTCCCTCTTCACACACGACTGCGAACCCACCCATGATTCTAACCTCATACTTAAGTTTGCAGACAATACAACTGTGATAGGTCTGATCTCGAACAACAACCAGTCAGCCTACTGGGAAGAGGTCGAGAACCTGGAGCGCTGCAGCCAGGACAACAACCTCGCCCCTGAACTCAAAAAAGACAAAAGAACTGATCCCGGACTTCAGGAGACTGAAGCACGGGGACCACCACCCCATCAGCGTCGGTGGTGAGAAGGTGGAGGTGGTTCTGATCATTGATTGATTCCTCACGGTTCAGATCAGCTGTGACCTGTCATGGACCACAAACACTTCAGTCATGGCCAAAAAAAGGACTTCAGAGGCTCCACTTCCTGCGGAGCCTGAAGAAAGCACAAGAGCATTTTGATGCAATACCCCACATGTGCGATACCCATATTTATGTGCATTTAGACCACTGAAAACTGAATTTACTTACAAACTTACCAGTCCCTTATTTTGTTTATATATGTCATGCCCCGGTCGTCCGATCCTCCCATGTGCCACTCCCCCTCATCTACCTCGTGTGGAATCCCAGTGTTACCGACTGTTTCTCATTGTTAATTAGTCTGGTGAATTTAAGTCCGCGTTAGAATACGTTTCCCCAGTCCGGTCATTGACGTGTGTCCTTTGTGTGTGTGTAACAGTGGACATTTTGTTATTTCCACTTGCACTCCTGTGTCAGCCTAAGCTTTTCGTATACACTGACCTCTAGTAGTATCAGGTAGAACTGCTCGGCTCTCTCTCAGTTCCGGAGATTAAACCAGCGCATTGCTGATGGATCTCGAGCTGTGCTGCCCCGCGGAATCCCAGCTTTCTGCTGTTTTGTGCCAGGAGAATAAAATGGTTGCATGGTCCCACGTCCCCTCATTCTTTGAGTGAAAAAACCACAACGCAGACCTATGAGGGGTTACATGTGCGCGAGGTTCCTGATTTCTCTGCTTTAAAATAATACCCGTCTTCACCCGATCTCTGTACATACTTTATTCTCTGATTCTGATTCATGCCTCACAATCTATGTAATTGTAAATATACTGTGCAGCTGCTGGCGCGTTCCAAACTAAATCTCATTGTACTTACAATGTCAATAAAAACATTCATCCATCCATCTATCTATCTATCTATCTAGGCAGGCCAGTGTCACCTCGCCTCCATCCTTCCTGAAGTCAATGATGGCTTCCTTTGTCTTTGTGCTGTTTAGTGCCAAATTGTTTGCTGAACTCCAACCTGCCACTTTCTGGACCTCATCTCTGTAAGCTGACTCATAAGAACCAAAGAGATTTACAAATGAGAGCTCAAGCTCCTTTGGGGAGAACTTAGCTAATAGCTCAGAGTTGTTAAAATCTTATCTAGCTCTGATTTTAAGGAACCCAGGGTTTTAGCTTGTGCTACACTAACAGGAAGACTATTCCATACTCTAACTACACGCTGTGCACATATCTCCACAGAGGCACAGCAAGATTACCACAGTCTCCCTGCACTCTACAAGACGGCCATTAAACTCGCAGTCGAAAATGCTCATCAAGGAACCCGTCAGCACATGAATTTCTATAACATCCAGGGCCGTCCAAAGGTAACTACTGAGAAAGTGTTTACAAAAGTGTGAAACTTTCACCATCTGCAAGCTGAACTAATGAGTATCACATTGATTTTGATGTTTTAATTTCAATGCATATGATGCTTAATGTCTCTTCACAATGAAAGTGACGGTTTTATATCTCAGCCCTGGTCAATTTTACCTTCTCACAGTTTCCCTCTGAATCTGCTACATTCAAGTCTGTGACAGTTTGCCATTTTTTGGGTGATTGTTGTTTGTTATATTGCCTTTAAAACAGTTGTAGGCAATTTTGTATATAACATGTTTATGTGATTTAGATCAGCAGTGCAAACATTGACATTGAGATTCTCTTGAGAGCAACAAAATGTCCAAAGTCAACTGCAACAGACCATCGGGATGACTGCGTGTTTGTGACCAACAGGGTAAGTAATGAGTCACTGTGACTGTGAGCATTGGACATATCAGTTAGCAAATTAATTTAGGTTTGTGTTAACTTTTTTGATGCCCTGCGGGGGAAAGTTAGCCAACAATAAAGTAACAAATAGATAGGTGGCCTCAAACAGCCAGTTCCTTCACATTATTCTCAAATTTCAGTAGGCTTACAGGCTTAAAAGCTGGATTACCAGACAGAAACAAATGCTAATCATCTGAGGGGCGACCTGTAGATTTTTCCTCGAGCTATGAACCCTAGCTGGCCTTATTTAAAGAGCTGTGGGCTGTACTACAAAGCGGGTTTTACATACCCAGAGTTACCTCAATCGATCCGGGTTAACTAACTCTCATTGTTGAAATCAGCCTTAAATGGCGGCATGGTGTTTTGTGGTGAAAGGGCAGGACTTAACTCTTGTTTTAATTAGAAAGCCAGCAATTAAACCTGGTCAGAGCAGGGTAGATGTGCAGTGTGAATTACCCTTTAAATTTACCTCTTTAAATAGTGAACTACAGGACCACTTAGCTTGATCGGAGGACAGTATTTTAATACAGAGCAGTGTTCAGTTAAACGGGATTTGTTGTCAATACTTTTAGATGTACTTGCTTTGTATGATATAGCCTTATGGTGACCCTGCTTTGGAAGCTCTTTCCCCTAAAATTGATCTGTGTGATTAAACCCTGCAGTCCAGCAGCTCTGCCTTAAATCATTAGATATATCTTTACTACACCTTCTCTCACTGTATTTATTGCCCACCACTCTTTAAATACTGTTTTTGTGTGTCTGTGTGTTTTTGCAGCCATTCAGTAACTGTAGAGTTTGCAGCAGACGGTCTGGTAATGATCTTACAGATCCATCAATTGACTGTGTACCAAACAAGAAAGTGAATCAAGTAACTGTAGAGAGTCTTAGCATTATGGAAATGTACCAGGTGTGTGAATTGTGTCTAAACATGTGGTTAAACTTTGTGTTTGTACATGCAAAAATTTGATCAGAGTACTGTTTATTAATGACAAAGTTACTTTTACTCTGAACAACAGTGGCAGCACCAGGGAAAAGCTTGGGGGCTTATGAAGAAATTTTCTATACAATTTAGACAGCACAGAATCATTAACCTACTTTAATGCATTTATTTATACAACCACACATTTCCCACATTTTGACATCAGTCATGCAGTGAAGATACAGTCTCTTTATTTCTTGACGCCAACCCTCCCCATTAATCCAGGCTTGGGACCGACACCTAGTTGAGCTGGCTTGCTCCCTTAAGTGGCTGGGTTAGGCTAAACTATATACATATTTATAAAGACTACAATAAATTTATAAAGACCTCCCTAAATATGTAGTCTAACAAAATGCAGTTTAAAGAAGGTAGCCTACCTGGTAAACAAAGAAATTAAAAGGCCCACAGCTTATAATCGGGTTATATCCAAGCAGTTTTTAAGAACGTAGCCTACAAGGCGAAATTGAATTACTTTCTGGACCAACAAACGCAACCAGGCATGAACATTATGCACCTTCCTAGTCTTGATGTATGTCGTCAGACGGATGAGGACGTTAGGCAGCCTTTAGATCCTACCCATCATGCACTGCAGTTTTTTGCAAATTCCTCAAATGGAAAACCATTAAATACCTGTTATATTACTTTATATTCATGTAATAAATATACAAATATCAATTAGTTGGAAATCAGCCAGACAGACATAATTACTACAAATGGTTTCCACTGAATCTGCAACTCTGAGTGTTGCAGGCTTGGATGCAGTGCCGCACCATTTTGTAAGGCATGCACTGGCCAATCATGTAGCACTTCTCTCAGAAATATTAATGAGACATCACCTACCACCCTGCAAAAAAGAAATTTGCTGCCCGCCCACCCGCACACGAGCCAACATGGCTCTGGAGAAACAAGCGGCAAAAAAGGCTCGCATGCGGTCTTCCAAAGTTTGGGAATACTTCATCATGACACCTTTTCTGCGCCTCTACTGTAGCTGACGTTAATGACGCTGTTTCAGCCGTTTTATATTTTCTGTTTACTTATTCTGTCATGCAAGACTGAGACAAATTATCGTTTACGACTATTCTTACACACTGTAGCCTGACTTGCTGACTTAAGTAAGCTTAACTATAAGCTACCTTTGCTAGTGTTTGTGAAAAACATATTTCTCACAGTTATGAAATTATTCCATGTTTTAGCATCTGTTTCAACATTAAAGTCAAACTGCTATACTGAAATATGTAAACACTATTGAACTATTAACTTAAGTCTAACATAGAAAATCCTACTGAATCTCTTAAGATTTTCCTTTTTTGTTAATGCACTAATGTTTAAGAAATGTCTTAATAAATTGAATTTCAGATTTGTGTGTGTGTGGGTGGGAGTGGGTGAATTGTATTAAATTCATACATTCATTCTTTTGGCTCGGACATTATTGACCTAAAACAAATTGAGGCATTGGGTAAGTGCTTAAATTAGCTACTAAATTGCAAAAAATATTCTAAATATCACATTTTCCATTCTTCGGTATAATTTTAACGAATCACCTATGCTGCCAAACATTACTACTATTAATTTCTCTTCTGTTGCGTACAAACTAAATGTAAAATAGTTAAAATCAGTACAAATTAAAGCACAAGAAATATACAGCATCACTGTAAGCCAATTAGCTCAATATAATGGAATTATCTGAAAACGCATAGATTGTCACAACCTCTTTAGAAAAGTCCAAAACACTCAGGTTTAAAACAGGTTTTAGTTCTTCTTTATGTGTACAGGACAGTGTGATGGTTCTGGTGGTGGGTGTGGCCGACGCTGCTCGCGATGTTTGGCTATGCTGCAGTCCCAGGGAGCGAGTTGGAACACATTTCCACCTTCAAGCTTAGGTGGAAAAACAGCACCGAGACCCAGCAGCAGGACAACTTCACTTGTCCAGCCAACCAGCCCTGCTTCATCATTGAAGTAAGCCCTGTGAACAGGAGCGAGATGTACTTCTGCAGTGGATGTTATAGGGGAAAGAACATCCCCATCCTCACGTCTGCCGGAGTGCCCCCTCAAGTGGGTGTGTGACTTAACTCGATGGATGAATTGGACAGAATGTACTGTGACTAGAGGTCGACCGATATGGGGTTTTCAATAGCCGATGCCGATATTTAGGAGTCAGGGTAAGGTGATGGCCGATATATGCTGCTGATTTTTTTTGGCCGATAATTGGACGTTTTTCCCTTTATTTGGATGATAGAATATCACACTAATAATAACAAACGATAGACAAAAGATCTCAATTTAGCATTTATTGAATACTCAACTTATGAAACAATAACACATTTATAAACAATAAAAATAGCAGCATCAGAATCTCTATTAGTACACAATATAGCAGCAAACTCCTCATATCAGACGGTAGGAGAATTTGTAAACAAAACAAAAAGGAATGAGCATGTAATCTTCAGTTTTAATCCCGCTTCCAGTCCCTGAGTTTTCTCACCCCACCCATCCTTCACAGACATCAAACAGCAATTACTAAAACAGAAGGAAAAATGCAAAAGCACAAAAGAACTTGAAAACAATAACAAACTTATAAACAATAAAAATACCAGCATCAGAATCTCAATTAGTGCACAATATAGCAGCAAACTCCTCATATCTGGGGGAAGGAAAATTGGAAACAATACAAAAAGGAATGAGAACATCTTCAGTTTCAATCCCATTTCCAGTCCCTGAGTCTTCCTCATCCCACAAGCAGGCAAGGCATGTCACCCCAGGTGTGTGACAATTATTTTATATGTATCTATATATATTCCCTCCACCAGAGCTCCTCTACGGAGGACTGCGTTATTTTTATTGTCCATTGCGAAAAAAAACACACAAAAAAAAATATATATCTATATATATATACATATATATATAAAGGGTGTATCGAGACTAGATGGTAAGTATGGACAACTAAGGTGCACTAAAACTGGGGGAGCAGGCAAGGCATGTCGCCCCAATTGTGTGACAATTACTTTATATATATGTATATATATAGTCCATCCACCATCCCTCCTTCACGGAGAACTGCGTTATTTTTATTGTCCATTGCGAAAAAAAACACAAAAAAAGAAGATATATATATATATATATATATATATATATATATATATATATATATATATATATATATATATATACACACATATATATATGGGTGTATCGAGACTAGATGGTCAGGTTGGATAACTAAGGTGCACTAAAATTGGGGGAGCAGGCAAGGCATGTCACCCTAGTTGTGTGACAATTATTTTATATATATGTATATATATATTCCCTCCACTCCCCTCCATTCCCATCATCAAGGATGTGCCACTGTGGGTCAAGGACCAGGCAGGTTTTCCGGGTACTCTCCAAACCCCCCCCGGGACCACCCACCACACCCTCCAAGGGCCCAGAGAGGGAGAATAAAAGGGGACCTCTTCAGGCCCCCATCTGCCCCCCCGCTCAATGTGTGTGTGTGTAATGTATGTACATGTCGGTGTGTATGAATGTGTGTGTGAACAGAAGTGTGTGCAATTCAAAACTGCGGTACATTAAAAGTGAGGAAGTGGTCAGGGTACGAGCTCCCCACCGCTGGCAGACGGCGGAATCCCATGCACCCCACCATATTCCCAAAAAAAAATATATATGGGTGTATCGAGACTGTCATGCCCGGCTCCTCCGCTCCTCCTGTGTGCCACGCCCCCTGATTACCCACGTGTTTTCTCCCGATTGTACCCAGCTGTATCTAGTTCATTTGCTCAGTCCTGTGTATTTCAGTCCGTGATTTACCTGAGTCCTTCGTCCGTCATTGATGTCAGTCAGTGTTCGTAGTTCCGTGTCACCGATTAAACCCCGTACTTTGCCCCGATTTCTGCTTGTCTGCCTGTCCTTGCCCGCCTGCACGCACGATCGCCGCTCTGCCCGCGATCTCCCGTGACAGATCTGTCTCTCCGCTTTCCCAGCCCTTTGTCAGCTCCTGCCCTACGTTCTGTCTCTTGCCATGTTTTGTGCTTCGGTCCTGTTCCCCGTCCTGCGTTGATTCTGTTCTTGTTTTTCAGGTCCTGTTTTGCCTCGTCCCGTCCGTCGCCCCCTTCCTTGGCGCGCCCGGAATAGCGCGCCTTTGGGGGGGGGTTCTGTCATGCCCGGCTCGTCCGCTCCTCCTGTGTGCCACGCCCCCTGATTACCCACGTGTTTTCTCCCGATTGTACCCAGCTGTATCTAGTTCATTTGCTCAGTCCTGTGTATTTCAGTCCGTGATTTACCTGAGTCCTTCGTCCGTCATTGATGTCAGTCAGTGTTCGTAGTTCCGTGTCCCCGATTAAACCCCGTACTTTGCCCCGATTTCTGCTTGTCTGCCTGTCCTTGCCCGCCTGCACGCACGATCGCAGCTCTGCCCGCGATCTCCCGTGACAGATCTGTCTCTCCGCTTTGTCAGCTCCTGTCCTACGTTCTGTCTCTTGCCATGTTTTGTGCTTCGGTCCTGTTCCCCGTCCTGCATTGATTCTGTTCTTGTTTTTCAGGTCCTGTTTTGCCTCGTCCCGTCCGTCGCCCCCTTCCTTGGCGCGCCCGGAGTAGCGCGCCTTTGGGGGGGGGTTCTGTCATGCCCGGCTCGTCCGCTCCTCCTGTGTGCCACGCCCCCTGATTACCCACGTGTTTTCTCCCGATTGTACCCAGCTGTATCTAGTTCATTTGCTCAGTCCTGTGTATTTCAGTCCGTGTCTTACCTGAGTCCTTCGTCCGTCATTGATGTCAGTCAGTGTTCGTAGTTCCGTGTCCCCGATTAAACCCCGTACTTTGCCCCGATTTCTGCTTGTCTGCCTGTCCTTGCCCGCCTGCACGCACGATCGCCGCTCTGCCCGCGATCTCCCGTGACAGATCTGTCTCTCCGCTTTCCCAGCCCTTTGTCAGCTCCTGTCCTACGTTCTGTCTCTTGCCATGTTTTGTGCTTCGGTCCTGTTCCCCGTCCTGCGTTGATTCTGTTCTTGTTTTTCAGGTCCTGTTTTGCCTCGTCCCGTCCGTCGCCCCCTTCCTTGGCGCGCCCGGAGTAGCGCGCCTTTGGGGGGGGGTTCTGTCATGCCCGGCTCGTCCGCTCCTCCTGTGTGCCACGCCCCCTGATTACCCACGTGTTTTCTCCCGATTGTACCCAGCTGTATCTAGTTCATTTGCTCAGTCCTGTGTATTTCAGTCCGTGATTTACCTGAGTCCTTCGTCCGTCATTGATGTCAGTCAGTGTTCGTAGTTCCGTGTCCCCGATTAAACCCCGTACTTTGCCCCGATTTCTGCTTGTCTGCCTGTCCTTGCCCGCCTGCACGCACGATCGCCGCTCTGCCCGCGATCTCCCGTGACAGAGACTAGATGGTCAGTATGGATAACTAAGGAGCACTAAAATTGAGTGAGCAGGCAAGGTATGTCACCCTAGTTGTGAGACAATTATTTTATATATCTACATATATATTCCCTCCACCACCCCTCCTCTGCGGAGGACTGCTTTATTTTTAATTTCCATTTCAAACAAAAAAAAACACAAAAAATAAACAAAGAAAAACAACGTGTCTGCTATTGGTTGTGTATGTGTATCTACATGTGTGGGGTGTACAGGTAAGTGTGGATGCATACCTATATATGTATGTATTTATGCTTGTGTGTGAGTGTAGCGATTTGTCCATGGATGTGCTAATAGTTGATGTGGGGAGTAGCAGCGACACCCCCCCCATTCTGACCCCCCGGCATGCGACCACCAGTAGTGCTGAGGGGGAGCGGGAAGTAGAGGGGGGCCGTGAAA
Organism: Brienomyrus brachyistius; assembly: GCF_023856365.1. Classification (NCBI taxonomy): domain Eukaryota; kingdom Metazoa; phylum Chordata; class Actinopteri; order Osteoglossiformes; family Mormyridae; genus Brienomyrus; species Brienomyrus brachyistius. The sequence continues at coordinate 6,283,124 of NC_064538.1, read as the reverse complement.
AGGGCCCACCCCACTTTCCAGGAAGCCGAACCCAGGGCCACAGAAGAAGGTAGGCACCCCCACCCAGCACAAGACCAAACCACAAAGCCGCCTTCGACGCACGTAGTGTCCCAAAGTACCCGGAATACCCGTCAGGACCCTGACCCACAGTGACACAACTCACGCACCAACCCAGCCCACCACCAGCAGAGGGGGTCAGACCCCTTCGGGACCACCCATAACACCCGACAAACTGCGCAGGCTCAGGGAGATATATGTCACCCCTGTTGCGTGACAATTATTTTTTTTTACATGCATATTCCCTCCACCACCCCTCCTCTGCGGAGGACTACTTTATTTTAAATTTCCATTATGAAGAAAAAAAACACAAAAACAAAGAAAAACAAAAAGAAAATAAAAATAATAAAAAAAAAAAGAAAAACAACTAGAGCAAATAACAATAGTAATAGCAATAACAAAAATGATAAGTACAGCTGCAGTTATGATAACAACAATAACAATAAATAGCAACATCAACCTCCATATAATAATTATTTTTTTTTACATGTATATTCCCTCCACCACCCCTCCTCTGCAGAGGACTGTTTTTTTTTTTCAAATAAAAAATGTTTTTTTCATTTTTTATCAAAAATGATAAGTACAGCTGCAGTTATGATAACAACAATAACAATAAATAGCAACATCAACCTTCATATAATACAAATTTACAACAACGTATTATCATCAAGGATGTGCCACTGTGGGTCAAGGACCAGGCAGGTTTTCCGGGTACTCTCCAAACCCCCCCCGGGACCACCCACCACACCCTCCAAGGGCCCAGAGAGGGAGAATAAAAGGGGCCCTCTTCAGGCCCCCATCTGCCCCCCCGCTCAATGTGTGTGTGTGTAATGTATGTACATGTCGGTGTGTATGAATGTGTGTGTGAACAGAAGTGTGTGCAATTCAAAACTGCGGTACATTAAAAGTGAGGAAGTGGTCAGGGTACGAGCTCCCCACCGCTGGCAGACGGCGCAATCCCATGCACCCCACCATATTCCCAAAAAAAAATATATATGGGTGTATCGAGACTGTCATGCCCGGCTCGTCCGCTCCTCCTGTGTGCCACGCCCCCTGATTACCCACAGGTTTTCTCCCGATTGTACCCAGCTGTATCTAGTTCATTTGCTCAGTCCTGTGTATTTCAGTCCGTGTCTTACCTGAGTCCTTCGTCCGTCATTGATGTCAGTCAGTGTTCGTAGTTCCGTGTCACCGATTAAACCCCGTACTTTGCCCGGATTTCTGCTTGTCTGCCTGTCCTTGCCCGCCTGCACGCACGATCGCCGCTCTGCCCGCGATCTCCCGTGACAGATCTGTCTCTCCGCTTTCCCAGCCCTTTGTCATCTCCTGTCCTACGTTCTGTCTCTTGCCATGTTTTGTGCTTCGGTCCTGTTCCCCGTCCTGCGTTGATTCTGTTCTTGTTTTTCAGGTCCTGTTTTGCCTCGTCCCGTCCGTCGCCCCCTTCCTTGGCGCGCCCGGAGTAGCGCGCCTTTGGGGGGGGGTTCTGTCATGCCCGGCTCGTCCGCTCCTCCTGTGTGCCACGCCCCCTGATTACCCACGTGTTTTCTCCCGATTGTACCCAGCTGTATCTAGTTCATTTGCTCAGTCCTGTGTATTTCAGTCCGTGATTTACCTGAGTCCTTCGTCCGTCATTGATGTCAGTCAGTGTTCGTAGTTCCGTGTCCCCGATTAAACCCCGTACTTTGCCCCGATTTCTGCTTGTCTGCCTGTCCTTGCCCGCATGCACGCACGATCGCCGCTCTGCCCGCGATCTCCCGTGACAGATCTGTCTCTCCGCTTTCCCAGCCCTTTGTCAGCTCCTGTCCTACGTTCTGTCTCTTGCCATGTTTTGTGCTTCGGTCCTGTTCCCCGTCCTGCGTTGATTCTGTTCTTGTTTTTCAGGTCCTGTTTTGCCTCGTCCCGTCCGTCGCCCCCTTCCTTGGCGCGCCCGGAGTAGCGCGCCTTTGGGGGGGGGGTTCTGTCATGCCCGGCTCGTCCGCTCCTCCTGTGTGCCACGCCCCCTGATTACCCACGTGTTTTCTCCCGATTGTACCCAGCTGTATCTAGTTCATTTGCTCAGTCCTGTGTATTTCAGTCCGTGTCTTACCTGAGTCCTTCGTCCGTCATTGATGTCAGTCAGTGTTTGTAGTTCCGTGTCCCCGATTAAACCCCGTACTTTGCCCCAATTTCTGCTTGTCTGCCTGTCCTTGCCCGCCTGCACGCACGATCGCCGCTCTGCCCGCGATCTCCCGTGACAGATCTGTCTCTCCGCTTTGTCAGCTCCTGTCCTACGTTCTGTCTCTTGCCATGTTTTGTGCTTCGGTCCTGTTCCCCGTCCTGCGTTGATTCTGTTCTTGTTTTTCAGGTCCTGTTTTGCCTCGTCCCGTCCGTCGCCCCCTTCCTTGGCGCGCCCGGAGTAGCGCGCCTTTGGGGGGGGGTTCTGTCATGCCCGGCTCGTCCGCTCCTCCTGTGTGCCACGCCCCCTGATTACCCACGTGTTTTCTCCCGATTGTACCCAGCTGTATCTAGTTCATTTGCTCAGTCCTGTGTATTTCAGTCCGTGTCTTACCTGAGTCCTTCGTCCGTCATTGATGTCAGTCAGTGTTCGTAGTTCCGTGTCCCCGATTAAACCCCGTACTTTGCCCCGATTTCTGCTTGTCTGCCTGTCCTTGCCCGCCTGCACGCACGATCGCCGCTCTGCCCGCGATCTCCCGTGACAGATCTGTCTCTCCGCTTTCCCAGCCCTTTGTCAGCTCCTGTCCTACGTTCTGTCTCTTGCCATGTTTTGTGCTTCGGTCCTGTTCCCCGTCCTGCGTTGATTCTGTTCTTGTTTTTCAGGTCCTGTTTTGCCTCGTCCCGTCCGTCGCCCCCTTCCTTGGCGCGCCCGGAGTAGCGAGCCTTTGGGGGGGGTTCTGTCATGCCCGGCTCGTCCGCTCCTCCTGTGTGCCACGCCCCCTGATTACCCACGTGTTTTCTCCCGATTGTACCCAGCTGTATCTAGTTCATTTGCTCAGTCCTGTGTATTTCAGTCCGTGTCTTACCTGAGTCCTTCGTCCGTCATTGATGTCAGTCAGTGTTCGTAGTTCCGTGTCCCCGATTAAACCCCGTACTTTGCCCCGATTTCTGCTTGTCTGCCTGTCCTTGCCCGCCTGCACGCACGATCGCCGCTCTGCCCGCGATCTCCCGTGACAGAGACTAGATGGTCAGTATGGATAACTAAGGAGCACTAAAATTGAGTGAGCAGGCAAGGTATGTCACCCTAGTTGTGAGACAATTATTTTATATATCTACATATATATTCCCTCCACCACCCCTCCTCTGCGGAGGACTGCTTTATTTTTAATTTCCATTTCAAACAAAAAAAAACACAAAAAATAAACAAAGAAAAACAACGTGTCTGCTATTGGTTGTGTATGTGTATCTACATGTGTGGGGTGTACAGGTAAGTGTGGATGCATACCTATATATGTATGTATTTATGCTTGTGTGTGAGTGTAGCGATTTGTCCATGGATGTGCTAATAGTTGATGTGGGGAGTAGCAGCGACACCCCCCCCATTCAGACCCCCCGGCATGCGACCACCAGTAGTGCTGAGGGGGAGCGGGAAGTAGAGGGGGGCCGTGAAAAGGGCCCACCCCACTTTCCAGGAAGCCGAACCCAGGGCCACAGAAGAAGGTTGGCACCCCCACCCAGCACAAGACCAAACCACAAAGCCACCTTCGACGCACGTAGTGTCCCAAAGTACCCGGAATACCCGTCAGGACCCTGACCCACAGTGACACAACTCACGCACCAACCCAGCCCACCACCAGCAGAGGGGGTCAGACCCCTTCGGGACCACCCATAACACCCGACAAACTGCGCAGGCTCAGGGAGATATATGTCACCCCTGTTGCGTGACAATTATTTTTTTTTACATGCATATTCCCTCCACCACCCCTCCTCTGCGGAGGACTACTTTATTTTAAATTTCCATTATGAAGAAAAAAAACACAAAAACAAAGAAAAACAAAAAGAAAATAAAAATAATAAAAATAAAAAAAAGAAAAACAACTAGAGCAAATAACAATAGTAATAGCAATAACAAAAATGATAAGTACAGCAGCAGTTATGATAACAACAATAACAATAAATGGCAACATCAACCTCCATATAATAATTATTTTTTTTACATGTATATTCCCTCCACCACCCCTCCTCTGCGGAGGACTGTTTTTTTTTTTCAAATCAAAAATGTTTTTTTCATTTTTTATGAAAAATGATACGTACAGCTGCAGTTATGATAACAACAATAACAATAAATAGCAACATCAACCTTCATATAATAATATTTTTTTTTACATGTATATTCCCTCCACCACCCCTCCTCTGCGGAGGACTGTTTTTTTTTTCAAATCAAAAATGTTTTTTTCAGTTTTTATCAAAAATGATAAGTACAGCTGCAGTTATGATAACAACAATAACAATAAATAGCAACATCAACCTCCATATAATAATTATTTTTTTTTACATGTATATTCCCTCCACCACCCCTCCTCTGCGGAGGACTGTTTTTTTTTTCATGGCCATTGCGTAAAAAAAACAAAAAATTAAGAAAAACAAAAAGAAAATAAAAATAATAAAAATAAATAAAAAGAAAAACTAGAGCCAATAACAAAATTAATAGCAATAACAAAAATGATAAGTACAGCTGCAGCTGTGATAACAACAATAACAATAAATAGCAACATCAACCACCACATAATACAAATTTACAACAACGTATTATCATCAAGGATGTGCCACTGTGGGTCAAGGACCAGGCAGGTTTTCCGGGTACTCTCCAGACCCCCCCCGGGACCACCCACCACACCCTCCAAGGGCCCAGAGAGGGAGAATAAAAGGGGCCCTCTTCAGGCCCCCATCTGCTCCCCCGCTCAATGTGTGTGTGTGTGATGTATGTACATGTCGGTGTGTATGAATGTGTGTGTGAACTGAAGTGTGTGCAATTCAAAACTGCGGTACATTAAAAGTGAGGGAGTGGTCAGGGTACGAGCTCCCCACCGCTGGCAGACGGCGGAATCCCGTGCACCCCACCATATTCCCAAAAAAATATATATATGGGTGTATCGAGACTAGATGGTCAGTATGGATAACTAAGGAGCACTAAAATTGAGTGAGCAGGCAAGGTATGTCACCCTAGTTGTGAGACAATTATTTTATATATCTACATATATATTCCCTCCACCACCCCTCCTCTGCGGAGGACTGCTTTATTTTTTATTTCCATTTCAAACAAAAAAAACACAAAAAATAAACAAAGAAAAACAACGTGTCTGCTATTGGTTGTGTATGTGTATCTACATGTGTGGGGTGTACAGGTAAGTGTGGATGCATACCTATATATGTATGTATTTATGCTTGTGTGTGAGTGTAGCGATTTGTCCATGGATGTGCTAATAGTTGATGTGGGGAGTAGCAGCGACACCCCCCCCATTCTGACCCCCCGGCATGCGACCACCAGTAGTGCTGAGGGGGAGCGGGAAGTAGAGGGGGGCCGTGAAAAGGGCCCACCCCACTTTCCAGGAAGCCGAACCCAGGGCCACAGAAGAAGGTAGGCACCCCCACCCAGCACAAGACCAAACCACAAAGCCGCCTTCGACGCACGTAGTGTCCCAAAGTACCCGGAATACCCGTCAGGACCCTGACCCACAGTGACACAACTCACGCAACAACCCAGCCCACCACCAGCAGAGGGGGTCAGACCCCTTCGGGACCACCCATAACACCCGACAAACTGCGCAGGCTCAGGGAGATATATGTCACCCCTGTTGCGTGACAATAATTTTTTTTTACATGCATATTCCCTCCACCACCCCTCCTCTGCGGAGGACTACTTTATTTTAAATTTCCATTATGAAGAAAAAAAAACACAAAAACAAAGAAAAACAAAAAGAAAATAAAAATAATAAAAATAAATAAAAAGAAAAACAACTAGAGCCAATAACAATAGTAATAGCAATAACAAAAATGATAAGTACAGCTGCAGTTATGATAACAACAATAACAATAAATAGCAACATCAACCTCCATATAATAATAATTTTTTTTTACATGTATATTCCCTCCACCACCCCTCCTCTGCGGAGGACTGTTTTTTTTTTCAAATCAAAAATGTTTTTTTCATTTTTTATCAAAAATGATAAGTACAGCTGCAGTTATGATAACAACAATAACAATAAATAGTAACATCAACCTCCATATAATAATTTTTTTTTTTACATGTATATTCCCTCCACCACCCCTCCTCTGCGGAGGACTGTTTTTTTTTTCATGTCCATTGCGAAAAAAAAACAAAAAATTAAGAAAAACAAAAAGAAAATAAAAATAATAAAAATAAATAAAAAGAAAAACAACTAGAGCCAATAACAAAAGTAATAGCAATAACAAAAATGATAAGTACAGCTGCAGCTGTGATAACAACAATAACAATAAATAGCAACATCAACCACCACATAATACAAATTTACACAAATTTGTGAGGTACAGTCTTTCTACATGTCATTGTAGTATTTAAATATGGATGAGGGAATTTGTTTTGTTTTTCAAATCTTACTAGTCTCTTGTCTTTTCGGTCTGAAAGAGATCATTTAGTTTTATGGAACCAATTATGGCAAACTCTCTCTTCAGTCAGAGGTACATGAGTCACATTTGTGAGAGCAGAAATTAATCTAAAGTAGAACAACGTGGGATTATAAAATGGTGCAAATCCTGGAGATGTGAGGCTTGATTAGCGAAACATTAGCATAGGTCAGGTCGACCCGCTCATCACTACTGCCCAAATAATTGCTAATGGGTGTCTAGCTATGTTATGCATGATTCTCCTTATTTATAATTAGCTATATATTATTTTTGAGCAGAAGTTAATCCATCTAAGTAGAACAATGTGAAACGGATAAGATGGTGAAAATTTAAGGCTATAGTGCTGTAAAGTAATGTAAAATGTACTTATTACTGTATTTATTGTCAGCAATGTCTTACGCTTGGTTATTTATCAATTCACGTTCTATATGGGGTCTGTAGATGGTTCGCTATTATCTGTGGTCGGTTTTGGAATGTATCACCTGCTGAAATGTGGGGGTGGGGTTACTGTATATACTGTATACTATGTAAGCATATATATGTCTAGTCCAAATGTCATTTTAACATTATATTATTAATATTATGAATAAAGGTATATTGTGTGTATAATTTGAATGCAACCATTCAAACAAAGACCAATCTGAATACAGACCAAGTCCTGATAATATACATCTCATTATATACAAAGCGTGTGTATGTGCTTATATATTATAATAATAATAATCAATACTTTATTAATCCCCGTGGGTGAATTGTCTTTACACCTCCCTCATTGTGCTCTGTTTTGTGGAGTAAGTTGTCCGTGAAGGGCAGCCACCTGTTGAGGTGCCCAGGGAGCTGGGGGTTAGGGGCCTGGGGGCAAAGGCCCACCCATATGCTGAGGCTGGGTTTGGACCAGTGACCTTGTGATTTTCACCATCTTATACTTTCACATACATACATACATACATATACACACACACACACACACACACGGTGTATCAAGACTAGATGGTCAGTATGGAGAACTAAGGTGCATTAAACATGGGTGAGCAGGCAAGGCAGTGTTTCCCCTCGGGGGCGGGGGGGCAGACGGACACCTACAGGATTCATGGTGTTCATGTGTTTCTTTTAACTACAGCAGTCAATATAAAAAATATAAATAGAAAATATATAAATATTTTAAAAAGCAGCTTTTCAGGTGCTTGGTGCGACATATTTTCCGACTCGCGCTCTCTGTCCGCTGGTGGGAGTGTGCTCACCTGTGTGTGCGCACATAGGGGCGGAGCTCCGCCATGCATGACAGAGAGCAGAGGAGGCCTGTAAACGCCCGACCGTGTAGAGACAAAAATGTCAAGCTGCTGTGTAAATAACATAAATAACATAAGGCTATTTAGTTTGCTTAATAAAAGGACAATGTATAGTCCTGTTCTATAGAAAAGGTAATGTGTTGTGATTTGGCGCTATATAGAGAATATCTATATATATATAGATATAGAGAATTAAATAAAATTAACTTAACCTTCAAGAGGGGGCGGGAGGTGCCGCTGGGGGGGGGCGGGTAATATAATGGTAGGGGAAACACTGCAAGGCATGTCACCCCACCGCTGGCAGACGGCTGGCAGACGGTATGCTTGGGATGTATTTAAATATTTTTAACATATATTCCCTCCACCACCCCCCCTCTGCGGAGGACTGCTTTATTTTTATTTCCATTGCAAAAAAAATAAATAAATGGCTATAAGAAGCGTTTGTAAGCTGTGATATCTGCCAGAGGAGGTGTTACTAAGTACTGATTATGTAGGGTGGCCAAACTTTTGCAGAGTGCTAGAATAATGTTTTTATTTTTGTTCAATTTATGGCATAAAATGCAACTATGCATCAATGTTTGCTGAAAATACTGTATTTTGTTCCATTTCCTAGAGAGACTGTGTTAACATCTTTTCAATTGTAAAATCAGTTATTTGTCAAAGGGTGGCCAAACTTTTGCATAAGACTTGGACTTGGTCTGTATTCAAATTAGTCTCGGTTTGAACGGTTGCGTTCAAATTGTCAAGGAGCATCATACAGCACGATTAATCTGCATTCATTTTTTAACTTTTTTCTATATTAATCATGAAACATAACACTAAAAAAATCTTTTTAGACCAGAAAGACAAGACTACTAAGACCTGAAAAACAAAACAAATTCCCTCATCCATATTTAAATACTACAATGACAATGTGCCCCACAAACAAAATAACAAAGGAAATTCAGAGAAAATTCAGTACTACTGTTGCAAAGAATGTTACACCCCAAGAAAACAGATCAACAGTTCTACAAACAATTTGTAGGTGCTTCTAAAAGCAGTTACTGGGAGATGATATAGAGCTATACATTCCTCAAGAACCAAATTCAGAATACTTTCCAGTTCTAATTATGCCACACAGAGCTCAAAAAGCCAGTTAAGTGGATTCAGTCAAGACAATTAGTAGAATCGGCTGGTTTAGTACCATGCTGGGAGAAAATTAACTTCAATTATGACTTTGACTAACTTTTACCTCAAAAATGAATAGGAAAGTATGTCTGGAATGTTTGGATTCATTTGGAATGCTTTTAATACCACCATAGAGCATTAGTGAAAATACTTTTAAAAGGTTATAACATCATTTTCAAAATGGAAAGCTTTTAAAATGGAACAGCAATTCAGGCAAATCTTTTTGGCAACTTTGTGCTGGCTAGTGAATGGCACTTGTGTCCAAATGCAGTAAAGTCAAACAGATATTTCATGGTTTAAATGTCAAAACAGATTACATTCTATTGCTAATCACCTTTGTACTGTTTTGGAGGAATAGACTTAAACACTTAACAAGATACGGAATGCCAGTTTGAATGTCAGTTCTTATATATAGCTCCTCTGTGCTGTGCTTATCTTTAATTAATATTCTGACAATCTGCCAATCAGGGCTATTATAAAAGTCCACCATTTAAAATGTGGACTTCCAAACTGGCACAGTCTGGAGTCTTTATACCCAAAAGAACTGCATATGTGGAGGACAGAGAAATATCTTCTAGCACTAACATCTAAATGAGAGTCTTACTTTCTTTATGAACCAAAAAGCACAATAAAATAAATAATAACCAAAATAACAAAAGCTTTGCGTCAAACAATAATGTACATTACATTAATTTTACATATAAATTAATGTAGGAGGAGCAAATGTATACCAAGGACTGTATTGTCAAATAGGAGATCGGCAGCATTCTCCCACCTGAGAAAACTATATTACAATGCCCTTGATAGTGTGTAGAAACACACTCGTCAGCTTTAGTCCTCCTGTACAACGCAAAAGGACTGGCAACCCTCAGGTATTTAAGCGTGCGATTGCATAATAAATTCACCGTGACAGTCTCACACTTCTATTAGCACCAACAGGTCTCACGGAATATATAAAAGGCAACTGCAACAATTATACTCAGCACTAAACATCGAGGCACCAAGCAAATGCAACAGAGCTTGTGTATTTCTCAGGATGCATTCTAGTAAAATGCCCGGAAAATGAGCTGAAGACATATTTCAAGGGGCACTATATAAAACCAATGGAAATTTTACTGATTAAATAAAAGGAAAATCACAAATGTTTCTAAGATTCAATGCATCGCTTTTTGACCACATCATAGCGATGAACACATCATTGTTCCTGACAATGCCCTAATACAGAAATAAAACTTTATGTCGGTAAACTCAAAAAGCCTTCACCTGTCACACTGACTGACGATCTCAAACGATTATAAAGCAGCATTTTGAAAAGCGCTGTTTTAAAATAACAGGTACAACACTTACCTTGTCTTCTGGCCAAATGCTTTTCACGGCTTGGCACTCCAACGGTGCTGAAACGAAATTTGTATTTCCTCCTACCTCGTTGGCCCTTCAGTTCTTCTTTTCTCCCATTGGATGTTTTTTTCCTTCTTCTTTGGATATTGTATTTTTAAATGTTTGTTTTGTTTCCTTTGCATGTTTTTCCTTCTTCTTCTTTGGATATTATTTTTTATTTTTATTTGTTTTTTTCCTTTGCATGTTTTTCCTTCTTCTTCGGATATAATTTTTTTTGCTTATTTTTTATACGATATTTTTTTCGTCTTCTTTAAATATTGTTTTTTTCGTCTTCTTTAAATATTGTTTTTTTCGTCTTCTTTAAAAGTAGTTTTTTTCATTCTTTTGATGTTGTTCTACGGAACAAGAGCCGTACAGTGTTACTTCATCTGGAGGCAGCGCCAACTGAACGCCTTGAAGCAGTGCCCAGCTCTTTTATAGGGAGCGTCAACCCGAAGTCAAGTTCTAGAACGTTGAATTCACTTTTCATTGGTTTCCCAGCTATGCTGTCAGAATAATGTTTGCTGATTGGTCGAAAATGTTAAAACGTACCCGAGTACAGTAAAAAAAAACTCAAGATCTTGCTACCCTACGGAGCACCCATAAGGTGATTTTTTTTTTTTATACGTTATATTCAGCTAATTGTAGCAGGCCGTAATTAGACTAATCCACCCTTTGTCAGAGCTTGGGTGAAGGGAAGCTTCCAAAATCACACGTTAAACAAAAAAAAATATTTTAACTTTATTAAACAATCAATATACAGAAATCATGGGTTTGTTCAAACGGCATAAACCTATATACTGCACCCCAATAAAGCCAACAAGAGAACAGGTTGCCCAAAGTTTGCTCAGGTACACGCCACAGCACAACCTTAAAAACACATCCAGCACAAATCACACTAGTGAATGACACAGCAAATCAAGGCAATAAAAAAGACCCCGATGGGCAATCCAGCACCCAGACTACGGGTGCCAACTGGCCCAGCCTGCCTAATAATGAACCCAAAATATACATACAACAAAGAAAAAGACACAAACAAAAAAGAAAATAAAACTAGCCAGCCGCTCCCACTAAACCCCGCTCCCGAGGCCACTAATCCGGCTGGCTTGATAATACACGATACAACCTCAGATAAAACATATTAAAGCAACACCAGGGAGGTTTACATCCAGATCCTTAAAATTATCCACCCATAATTCCACCTTGAAAACCCCTAAAGAACAGTAGTTTACCCCATAACTCACTGCCCCTATTCAAACCAAAAAAAAAACAGGTTTTTGAGGTAACCTTTAGGTTAGCTCTTCAAAACCAGGTATGAGGACTCTTCAGCCAATCAGTCCTCTAATTAGAAATCTAATTAGGGAGATGCAGTGAAAACCTGCATACACACCGGCCCTTTACAGATAAGATTGCTCACCCCTGAAACAAGCAAACAGAAGGGCTGCTACACTGCAAATTCAATATGCCCGCCGATGCTCCACCAAATCTATCAGGACCCTGCCTGTCTTTCCCGTGCCTGCTCCTTTGCCAATATGCCCTACCATCGGAACATGCGCAGCCATCTCACCCCAGCTATGCCTCCAGTCCAAACTGCAGTTCCTATACCTGCCTATAATTGCCTGGCTACAATCCATCCCCCAAAATGAAATTGATGACCCAACGATCACAGCTAAGAATTCTATCCCCAAACCACTGGTCTTCCTCCCCAACCGAACGATCATTCACTGACTTATAGGGGTTGGTATGATGACCAGTGGTGGACCTCACCGAACGTCTAACTGGTCTCTACACCTCGGGGGGGACATAACCTCCTCTATTATACGAGGCCTACTTGTGGATGCTCTATTGCGCCCCTCCCACCAGCCCTGTCCCCGTAAAATCACAGAGTCCTCATCCGATTCCATTTCTGTTGCCCCTGTGGGCAACCCAGATTCAGGAGACATTACCAGAACATCTTCCCCTGACCTAACAACCCCCTGTGGTACTAGACGCAACTCTGTTCGGTGAACTTGACGGACAACCCCGTCCCCCTCCATTGGAGTTGCAGAGTAAACTGCACCCTGATCTTGGGGACACCGAACTACCATATACAAACAGGCATCCCAATGATCCTGTATTTTACCTCGAACATGGTTCCGCAAACACACCAGCTGACCTTCATCCAACCCCTAATCATTAACCAACTCATTGTGTTTCCGATTTCGTGGTGTGGCTTCTTCCTCCAACTAAGCCTTCACATACTCTTGAAGCACCTGCAAACTTTCCTGGGTTTTGTACCCATTCCTCCAAAGGTCCACCATCCTGACTGATCCCGGCAGGACCCAGAAGATGGTGTACCGGTAATCGAGGTTCACAGCCAGACCTTAAATAATAAGGCATCACCCAGTCATTTGGTGGGGTGTAGTAGTGTAAGCTTCTCCGCTGGAGGAAGTGTGCGAAGCAAATTGCGCAAAAAAAATATTAAAGCAACACCAGGGTTTACATCTAGATCCTTAAAATGATCGACCTGCAATTCCACCTTGAAAACCCAATTACCATATAAAGGATACAAGACGTAAAGATGAGAAATGACATGGCACACATTTGTTGTTTAGACTCTTGTGTCAGGTTCATTGAAAGCTGAAGGATCTTATAGTTTACTAGTCTAAGTAACAGAATGTCTAAACACTGTGCTTGCCTTTATGGGTTTTTAAGCAGAACACATAGGTATAGAAACATATTAACATTAGGTTTCACGATTCACTGACTGGAGAATAGGAGAATATACACATCAATATTACTACTTAAGTTAACTAACCCTAATCCCAACCCCTATTGGCACGGAACCCGCCAGGGTTCAGGTGAGATATAAATCTGTAATCTGTATCAAAGGTTTTGCTATCCATACCCACCCCATTAATGTTAGCTTCCCAGGGTTTCTTGTTAGACAAGCTCTGCGTCTCTCTATACCCCCATTTACTGCGCGACTGATTGTCCATTTATAAAGCATCAAATAGGGTGAAGATGGTTTTTGTTTACAATTACTCTGGAAGGTGACCAGATTTGAAAAAACTAAATACCATGCCTATGTGTATGTAATCTCCATCACAATCCCCATTTTCCCCATAATCCTCGTTTTGATAGTGCCAATTTGTGTAATGTGAGTTTTTTTTTGTTTTTTTTTTTGAAGAAACTGTTATAGAAGAACATACTGGACGCCACATGTGTACAATTACCCCTTTCTAATTAGTGGGGTCCGTTGTGTCAGCTACAGCCTTTACTAACATACACATAAGTATACAGTCTTACAGCACTCTGCATAGACAAACATTGCCGGTAGAAAGAGTTATTCTGAAAAGCTCTGACTTTCAATGTGGGACTGTAATAAGGTGCCCCTTTTGTAGCAGGTCTGTTCATCAAATTTCCGCCCTACTAGAGCTGCCCAAGAGAAGTGGAGCAGTGGAAACATGTGCTTTGGAGTGTTGAATTCGTCTGGGGGATGAATCGGGTTTTGGCGCTTGCCAGGAGAATAGTGTCTTCCTGAATGCATTCTAGTGAAATGGTTGTGTACCTGCCCGTCTGCCAACTGTAAGATTCTCACAATATTTGTGAGGGTTTTTTTTTATATAGTCCAAAACATATGGTCTCATAGTGTGCATCCCGTGTCATACTGGCATTCAGTCCTAGGTAACTCCTGCCATGTACATCCTTTAGATTCCATGTTCATGGTAACCCTGACCAGCGGAAGTGGTTATTGAAAATGCGGCGATTGTATATACTCTACATATATTTGGACTTAGCACTTGGATAATAAAGATTTTTGATATTTGATAAAAAATAATACACACTTGACTGAAATATCCTAACGAAAGAGCCACAGGGAGTCTAACTTCCAGAAGCTGTTTCTGCCTTGCTGGGTCGTACACATGCTCAGATGATGTTGTCTCAAATGAGTCGGCATTAGTGCTGGAAGGTATACCAATTTTACTTTCCCGTTTGTTATTAATTTATCATATACCGCCATACTGCAGTAGCTCAAACAGCAGCTGTAATACGTCAACAGGCGCCAAATTATGTAATGTTGTTCGCAGGTGTGGAGCTATAGGCGGGGTGGGCGGGGCCACCGCCCCTGGGCCCGGGCCCTGCCCTGGATCGTAGAGGCCCCCCCCACCAGCAAAAAGACGACACTCTTATATACTAAATACACATAAAGTTATACTCATATAATTTCTCCGAAGCTCTTGACAGCTAAAACATTATGTTCATGCTTTAACTTTGACTTGCGATTTTATATATCTGTCATTTTTTGTATACATTCTTATTATGGTGGATGTGTTGTGTATTTTTTTTTTATTTTTAGAAAAGAAATCTATAAAATCCCTACAACAAACTTAAAATATTTTAAAGTCAAACTAAGCTGTTCCTTTTGTATTTAATGGTTTTCCATTTGGGGAGCAGCATGGTGGTGCAGTGGTTAGCACTGTTGCCTCACACCTCTGGGGCCTGGGTTCGAGTCTCTACCTGGGTCACATGTGTGTGGAGTTTGCATGTTCTCCCCATGTCGTCGTGGGGTTTCCTCCGGGTACTCTGGTGTCCCCCCACAGTCCAAAAACATGCTGAGGCTAATTGGAGTTGCTAAATTGCCCATAGGAGTGCAGGCATGAGTGAATGGTGTGCGAGTGTGCCCTGTGATGGGCTGGCCCCCCATCCTGGGTTGTTCCCTGCCTCGTGCCCATTGCTTCCGGGATAGGCTCCAGACCCCCTGCGACCCAGTAGGGTAAGCGGTTTGGAAAATGGATGGATGGATGGATGGATGGTTGGTTGGTTTTCCGTTTGAGGAATTTGCAAAAACTGCAGTGCATGATGGGTAGGATCTAAAGGCTGAAGGCTAACGTCCTGAATTTGTTTGCAATTTCACCAGGTACGCTACCTTCTTTAAATTGCGTTTTGTTAGACTACACATTTCGAGATGTTTTATTGTAGTCTTTGTAAATATGTACAGTATATACACACGTGGACAAAATTGTTGGTACCCTTCAGTCAATGAAAGAAAAACTCACAATGGTCACAGAAATAACTTTAATCTGACAAAAGTAATAATAAATAAAAATTCTATGAAATTTAACTAATAAAAGTCAGACATTGATTTTTAACCATGCTTCAACAGAATTAATTAAAAAAAAAAACTCATGAAACAGGCCTGGACAAAAATGATGGTACCCCTAGAAAAGACTGAAAATAATGTGACCAAAGGGACATGTTAATCCAAGGTGTGTCCACTAATTAGCATCACAGGTGTCTACAATCTTGTAATCAGTCAGTGGACCTATATATAGGGCTCCAGGTAGTCACTGTGTTGTTTGGTGACATGGTGTGTACCACACTCAACATGGACCAGAGGAAGCGAAGGAAAGAGTTGTCTCAGGAGATTAGAAAGAAAATTATAGACAAGCATGTCAAAGGTAAAGGCTATAAGACCATCTCGAAGCAGCTTGATGTTCCTGTGACTACAGTTGCACATATTATTCAGAAATTTAAGATCCATGGGACTGTAGCCAACATCCCTGGACGTGGCCGCAGGAGGAAAATTGATGACAAATCAAAGAGACGGATAATACGAATGGTAACAAAAGAGCCCAGAAAAACTTCTAAAGAGATCCAAGGTGAACTTCAAGCTCAAGGAACATCAGTGTCAGATCGCACCATCCGTCATTGTTTGAGCCAAAGTGGACTTCATGGGAGACGACCAAGGAGGACACCATTGTTGAAAACAAGTCATAAAAAAGCCAGACTGGAATTTGCCAAACTACATGTGGACAAGCCACAAAGATTCTGGGAGAATGTCCTATGGACAGATGAGACAAAAATTGAACTTTTTCCCAAGGCACATCAGCTCTATGTTCACAGACGGAAAAATGAAGCATATCAAGAAAAGAACACTGTCCCTTCTGTGAAACATGGAGGAGGCTCTGTTATGTTCTGGGGCTGCTTTGCTGCATCTGGCACAGGGTGTCTTGAATCTGTGCAGGGTACAATGAAATCTCAAGACTATCAAGGGATTCTAGAGAGAAATGTGCTGGCCAGTGTCAGAAAGCTTGGTCACAGTCGCAGGTCATGGGTCTTGCAACAGGACAATGACCCAAAACACACAGCTAAAAACACCCAAGAATGGCTACAAGGAAAACATTGGACTATTCTAAAGTGGCCTTCTATGAGCCCTGACCTCAATCCTATTGAGCATCTTTGGAAAGAGCTGAAACATGCCGTCTGGAAAAGGCACCCTTCAAACCTGAGACAACTGGAGCAGTTTGCTCATGAGGAGTGGGCCAAAATACCTGCTGAGAAGTGCAGAAGTCTCATTGACAGTTACAGGAATCATTTGATTGCAGTGATTGCCTCAAAAGGTTGTGCAACAAAATATTAAGTTAGGGGTACCATCATTTTTGTCCAGGCCTGTTTCATGAGTTTTTTTTTTTTTATTAATTCTGTTGAAGCATGGTTAAAAATCAATGTCTGACTTTTATTAGTTAAATTTCATAGAATTTTTATTTATTATTACTTTTGTCAGATTAAAGTTATTTCTGTGA
This sequence comes from Brienomyrus brachyistius, assembly GCF_023856365.1. Classification (NCBI taxonomy): domain Eukaryota; kingdom Metazoa; phylum Chordata; class Actinopteri; order Osteoglossiformes; family Mormyridae; genus Brienomyrus; species Brienomyrus brachyistius. The sequence continues at coordinate 6,266,068 of NC_064538.1, read as the reverse complement.
CCATTGTGAGTTTTTCTTTCATTGACTGAAGGGTACCAACAATTTTGTCCACGTGTGTAGTTTAGCCTAACCCAGCCACTTAAGGGAGAAAGCCAGCTCAGGTAGGTGCCAGTCCCAAGTCCGGATTAATGGACAGGGTTGGCGTCAAGAAATAAAGAGAAATAAAGACAACTAATACTCCTAGTTTGCGAGATCTGACTGCAATGGCAGCATTGCCACAAGGGTGTGGATAAATCTATACAAATATCACCTGCATGCACATAACTTCTTTTACAATAACCAACTCCTGATCCATACTGTTAGTCGTGAAAAAATTAACTATTGTGTACATAGAGGCCCTGTGTAAAAAGACAACTGCCAAGGAAAAGATCAAAAATATTTATTTCAACGATTCAAAGTTTTTATGGTCATGTACAGTGTACAGTGCAATTCTTATTAGATTAACTTGAATGTCTTCAGACAAGACGATTAAACAAATAAAGCAGCGCAACATTACAGTAACTAACAACAAACAAAGCTCACGAGTACTATTACAGTATTTATATAATTTATTTAAACTTAATTTTACCAGGTAAATTAACTGAAAAGCAGTTACCACTGCTTTACCTGCTTCTCGGGAGAAATCGCAGATATACAAACGTCATGTATGTAACTAAAATCTTAAGCCAATAAGGGCAAAGTTGTGTCGTAATGGAGGCGGATCCAATTTGTGCAGCCAGCTAAGAGATGCTGCCTGATCTGTCTTGCTCTCGCGAGGTTTTTGTACCATGTGACATGCACAAGTCTGTTGCCACCACTCTCTCTAAGCCAAACACATGACCCTGTTTCGTGTTCGTCGCTCCGGTTCCACTTCACCCGCACTCTTGTAAATATATCAATCTGCTCAGCAAAGGAACTTTTTTTACTCTATGTTTATTTAAGTACTGCCCATAATATTGCACTTGAGTTTATTTATTTATCTAACCGACTGTCTCCCTCTGTATTGCATAATATCGCACTGAACACCGCAGCAATTTCCTGATGTTGTAAACCTGCTCAACATATGGCAATAAAGTCCATTCTGATTCTGATTCTGATGGTGATATAATGCAGCGGGCGATAAAAATCTAACCATGATGCATTGCGTCAGGACCAGAATGTATTGCTTTAAGCTAGCGCTGTATGTGGGTGCATGAAGTGGAAAGCACCCAATAACAAACATAACATTTTTTTAAAATGTTTTCTTCACCGGTGCAGTGAATTTAAATAAAGAGCTATGATGGTGCTGCAATTGGCTTTGCATAGTGGTTAGTAGTAGCATTAGCCGCTGTGTGCGGCATTAGCTTCCTACAGTCCTTATAGATGGTTCGTGTTTTGTCTGTCTCCCTTTCGCCATTTATATTTTCCGAATATAATATTCGGAATAACACTAGCAAACAGGTCCCTATTGACAAATACAAATCTAAATAAAGTGGCTGATTTTTTCTTCATTCAGAGAGAGACGCCGGTGTTTTGCCCTAAACTGCCCCCCTGTCACGGATTGCCTCCCCTGACGTCTTCGCTCCATTTAAAGGCAAAGTCGCTTCTCCAGCGCAGCAGACGCGAAGGCTCGCTGTAAATTTATTTTCTTGCCCTAAACCGACTGAAAAAACTCAAAGTAGTTGTTTATTATGCATTTTTATATTCGAACGTTAAGTTATCGTTCACAACCTCCTGTAATCACAAATGTGACGGTAACTTTTTCATTAAAACATGAAAACGGTAATGCTTTTCTTCTCGACAATGCTCGTCTGTGCAAATACAGTTGTTTTCAGTCACAAGAAGGGACTGATTTAGTTGAAAGATATTTTTGATACTTTGTTGAATCCATTCTGCTGAAAAGTTTCTTCTCTTCTGTCGTCGTATAATATAATACGGCGTTTATCTTCATACTCAGCGCCGTCACGCTTGGAAATGATCTGACATCGATCCACAGACCAAAAGGCAGCAAAAATTCACCATTCACTCTAAACCCCGTGTGTGCAATACAGCTAAGATGCACCAAACTTGCACCAGTTACTCATATTTGCCCCTTATTTATACTGTATAAATTACTTTGGGCTGGGCCACAAGGAAAAGATTCTAGCTGGGGGGGGGGGGGGGGCATTTTATAGCAAGCCACCCTGCCACAGAATCCCCCCCCTGTCTAACTCTGACTGGGGAAATGTTACATACATGTAAGGAATCTTTTCTTTATGGCCCTGCCCAAAGTAATTTATACAGCATAGATAAGGGGTAAAAATGAGTAACTGGTGCTAGTTTGGGGCATGTACCATTTTCCCAGCCAGAGTTAAACAGGGGGGGCATTCTGTGGCCGGGTGGCCTGCTCTAAGATGTCCCCCCAGCTAGAATCTTTACCTTATGGCCCAGCCCGAAGTAATTTATACAGCACAAATAAGGGGCGAATATGAGTAACTGGTGCAAGTTTGGTGCATGTAGCATTTTCCCAGCCAGAGTTAGACAGGAAGTGCATTATGTGGCAAGGTGACCTGCTCTAATATGCCCTCCCCCCCCCCAGCTAGAATCTTTTCTTTATGGCCCTGCCCAAAGTAATTTATACAGCACAAATAAGGGGCAAATACGAGTAACTGGTGCAAGTTTGGTGCATGTAGCATTTTCCCAGCCAGAGTTAGACATGGGGAGCATTCTGTGGCAGGGTGACTTGCTATAAAATGCCCCCCCCCCCCGCCGCCCCCCCTAGATAGAATCTTTTTCTTAGGGCTGGACGACTTGCAATACGATTTGTTAGCTGTATTGCATGCACGGGGTTTAGAGTGAGTGGTGAATTTTTGCTGACTTTTAGTTTGTGGATCGATGTCAGATCATTTCCAAGCGTGACGGTGCTGAGTATGAAGTTAAACGCCGTATTATATTATACGACGACAGAATAGAAGAAAAATTTCAGCAGATTGGATTCAACAAAGTATCAAAAATATCTTTCAACTAAATCAGTCCCTTCTTGCGACTGAAAGCGACTGTATTTGCACAGACGAACATTGCCGAGAAGAAAAGCATTACTGTGGCGTTTTAATGAAAAAGTTACCGTCACATTTGTGACGAATTACAGGAGGTTGTGAATGATAACTTGCGGTAACTTAAGTTACTTTTAGGTAACTTTTAACTTAATGTAAAAAGGCATAATAAACAACTACTTTGAGACTTTTTCAGTCGGTTTAGGGCAAGAACATGAATTTACAGCGAGCGTTCGCGTCTGCTGCGCTGGAGAAACGACTTTGCCTTTAAATGGAGCGATGACGTCAGGGGAGGCAATCCGTGGCAGGGGGGCAGTTTAGGGCACAACACCTGAATGAGTAAATCAGGGCACTGAGGTCATGTATCCTGTCTGAAGTCATTACACTGTGACGATACACTAGCAGAGAGACTCATCCTTTGCAAATAGGGTTTCTTGAAATCTACTAAACATCAGAAACAAGAGGCTATAAATGAATAGGAAGCATCTGTGATGTCACCGTTTTAATTGGCTAGTTTTAATTTTGCAGTAGCCTTCACTTTTTCACCGTTTGCCCACTTGCTCTTTAGTTTGCCCTGTTCAGCCATATTTCCATTCGACTGCTTGACGCTTCACGTACTTGCTGCCCAGGTGGCGCCAACAGTACTATTCACAAAACATGTGCGGTGTGTTTGGTCATATACCTATTCACTAATTCCTCATGTGAGCTTTATAGACTTTACAATTAAAATCTCATTGAAAAAAATGAGAAATCTGTTGAATAAATAACTCAACAAATAAAGAAATAAACTGATACGTAATCTTTTAGGTAACGACAATGACATTAGTGAAGGAAGCTTTTTTTTGCTTGAAAATCAAGAGCTCCACAGTAATAATAATAATAATAATTATTATTATTATTAATAATAATAATAATATGTATTAAAATACATCCGTTTTTAAAAGAATTATTAACCAATATTACCCGCAGTGGCAAGGGATAACGATGACGATGATGATGATGATGACGACGACTATAGGCTAGTTGTTGCACTACTGTGCTAGTGAAAATGCACTACAGTCAATAGCAAGCAAATTATTCACACAGTCGAGCAGAGGGGTTCCGAACTAAACCAAAAATGCAAAGTTTAAATGCTGACTATCCGACAACTGATTGATAAGTAGAAAATCGATCTTGCCCAGAGCATTGGCTGTCAGCCTTCGCGTGTCCGGTCGGAGCGGCCCCTTTAAGGGGACGCTGTGACGTAGCGCTACTTGTTAAGAGTTTGTGTGAGAACGAAAGCAGAGAAAATCCGTCTTAGAAGAAGCGGGCTGCTGACCTTCTCCTATAAAGGGCTGATTGCTTTCAGTATCAGTGAAATTGCGATTCGTTAGAGAATAAATGACACTGCACTTTTATTTTTAAATGAAGCTGCTCTGTAAGGTATATCAATGTAATTATACTGTTAAAATTGGTTAACTGGTTCCTAGCAGTGATAAGAATATTAGTAACAACAAAATAGTATTAAGAGTAATAATAGTAATTTAGAAGAAGAAAAAGAAGAAGAACATTAAATACTGTTTTTTGAAGAATGGTACCATACTGTGGTACTATTTTGTAAGTATAGTAGATTTTTAATTTGAGTTCTTATTTGTGTAAACCGAGGGCGTGCTATTAAATATTTTTTTGCCTAATTAATGTCATCATTATGAAAAATTATACATCTTTTAATTATTTTATAGTTTTGCCCTTGTCTTGTGGCAAGGCAATACAAAAATAGCAAAGGGATTTAAGTGTCGCACAAACTTTAGAGAACAATTCTGAAAAGCAAAATTAGGAAATAAAAGAAATCCGTATTGAGTTACTGCGCAGCGGTGCCATCCCAAGCAGAACAGACTGACCTAGAGACAGAAACATCTCACAGCTGCTGCCGGAATTGTGGCGCTTCTGGAGGCTGCGATTTCGGGACACCTGACATATATTTTTTCCCGGAGGGGGGTTCTCGCTTCCTTTCCGTTTCCTTTACCGCTAAACGTTGAACATGTTACACAATGGCAACGGGCAGGAGGAAAAGCCGGAGCCAGAGACTAAGCCCGAAAATGAAGCGGAGGAGCCGACCCGGAGTAGCACGTTCAGCCCGGACAGCGGCGACGGGCAGCCGGGGCTCTCGGTGCCCGTTTATCCTACGCTGGAAATAAAGCGCAATACAATAACGGACGATTTCAAGATATCCAGTCAGGTCTTAGGGCTGGGAATCAACGGGAGAGTGTTGCAGTGCTGCAACAGGAAGACAGGAGAAAAGTGCGCTTTAAAGGTACGATTTGTGCGACTTATTGAATAAGCGCTTGTCTTTCTTTCCATATCTAGGCTACTTTTGCCAATTTAACCATACTTTACATTCCATACAACTTAGACTGGACTTAATTTTTACCACCCCCGTTACTTAGGCTGTTTCGAAGATTCAGTATTTATTTTAGGCATCTGATCTCTAAGATTCTCTGACGCTACAGTACCAAAGTCTTACGAAAGGCAAATACGTTTAATTTCACTGGACATGTGTGCCTTCCATGGACCTTATACATCGCCTCCGTTTACTGCATATGAGTCAGCTTCAGAGATATCATGGCGTAAATTGGACCTGTACAGTATCCAGTCTTCTTCATCTGGGACATTTTGACAGTATGTGCATAAATAAGGGTTCGGTTTAGTACGATGTTCAGTTTATGTGTATACATGACCGGGAAGATACCGCTGATAACGACACTACAGAGAGAATGATGATGATGATGATGATTATTATTATTATTATTATTATTATTATTATTATTATTATTATTATTATTCATTCATTCATTCATTCAGATTATGTACTTTCAGATATCACGATCTAAAATTGGTAGAGATCTCTTAGTATACCCTGTACAAAAACCAGAGTCGGCCCTCAAACTATTAAGTGCTATAAGTGTAACAATGTTATGTGGCCTGTACAACTATCGTCACCTGCTATTTCGGCCACAGTTTCACGCCCAGCCTATGATCACGGGGGTGGTGTAATCCTCTAGCTTCTGACACTGAAGTTTCCCTTCAGGGTTGGACTTGCAGATTCTTGTGCGATTGTTGGGATATTACGTGACATAGAAATGACAGAAAGCGGGAGTGCCATGACTTTATGCCACACAGGCTGTTCTGTTATTGCACCTCGTGTCCCTTGTCTCGTTTTAAGTATCTGTGCAAACAGGCAAGGAGAATATCATGGGAAGACTTGTTAGAGAGCCGAGGCGAAGCTCCGTGTAATATTAATTAATTACGTGGGCATCAGTGACAGACCGGCACATGTACTCTACATGTCTGGCTGGTGGGTTACGATTTTAATGTAAATCAGTCACCCTCACTTTTATTGTTTCCGTCCAGAGCTTGGTGACATGTCTCTCAGAGAGCAGCTGTGTTTTATTTTGCCAAACCTACAATTAGCTCAGCGTAGTGGGCCGTGTTTGCGTTGCTGGGCCAGGAATTGTTTCGATATCAATGGAATTCCTCCATATGCCCAATCGGAATTAACCAAGTTCAAACGAATCGCTGACACGACACACGTGACTAAACGGGAAGTTATACAGGACAGCAAACGCTAATCATTCAGACCTGAAGTGCGTGTAGATAAAACTAGTACAGACAGGAGAAAGGAGTCAGGTATCTTGTGTGAAGTGAATAATACTTTACAGGTAATAGATGCTACCTTGTAACATGCTGCCTACCTTGGCGGAGGATGGACTCTGGGTGAACGGGTGCCGTTCCTGGATGGGTTTTGTGTTTCTCAGGGGAAATATAGTTTCTGTCTTAGAGAAAAAGAGAAGCAGTGATTTGCGGAGAGTAGCGCAGAGCTTCCCACACAAACAGAAACTATATGGTAAATATAAATGTTTCCATCCAGCTGTTTAACCAGGACTGGGTGACATGGAGGATGTGACTGGCTATATACTGTGGGATATCAAATATTAATAATAAAATTTACAAACAATCCACATCTGTTTATAAAGCATTCTCTGCTGCAGACTTTGTGTTTCATTACTCAATAGGGAGCAAAATACAATATTAGCAGAGCATTCATGCGTTTAGTTTGTACATGTTCAGGATTCGTTTGCTCATTGTTTTGTTTTTTTTGGCCCAGTATGAACTTTGCTGAAATGCAATGTTTTTAGAAGCTTTTCGGTTATGTTCTGGTGGCACGACCCACAATGCCTTGCTGTAGAGCCGGATCCTATTTTGTGGCTTCTCTCTTTTTCCGGGACCATGCAGAAACGGGAATGTGAGTCCTCCCAGGAAGATATGTCACATTGGCATTAAAAAAAATCCTGCTTCCCAAATCCGCGCCTCTTCCCTCAGCCATAAGATTGCATCCATGCACTTGGTGTCTCCTGAATGGCGCCTGCACCCTCGGTAAAGTTCACCATGTTGTGCAGGAATTTCCATTTCCTGTCTTTGTGGACTTTTTATTTGAGCTTTTTGTTCACACACTTACTTGAACAGTGATGCAGCACAGCTCATGTTTCAGGTGTGAGTGAGGCAGTAATGAGAGTGTGGCATCAAAAGCTCACAGGGATGGTGGTCCCTTGAGGGCCGCCGGTGGCCACCATGCGAAGGGTTACTGACTGCTGCTCGTGGGATTTATTTTTAGCTTCCTTATTTTTATTCCCCAGTTGCATATGCGTGATCTGCTCCCTCTCCCAGCAGCACTCATGTCATATATTCACTTGTCGCATTAGGTCTGCGTCTGCCTCCTCTGATGGCCATTACTATCCCTCCTCTTCTGCTGTGCTCACCTGCATCCATCCATCCACTCACCTGCTCACACATGAATCCATCCACACATCCATCCATCCACCCACACATCCATCCATGTATTCACCTACCCACCCACTAACACACAAATCCATCCACCCACCCAATCACACATGAATCCATCCATCCACTCACCCACTCACACATGAATCCATCCATCCATCCACCCACCCACTCACACATGCATCCATCATCCACTCAAACATGAATCAATCCATTCATCCACCCACCCACTCACACACGGATCCATTCATCCACCCACACATCCATCCATGCATCCACCTACCCACCCAATCACACATGAATCTATCCATCCATCCATAATCACAGGATAAGGTGTAGGAGCTCACTTGTCCCTGCATGGCTTCTCCGTTGCTTCTGCCCTTGTGGCTGTGTTGTTGCCCTCAGTTCTATAGGGGGGCACTCAGGGCTTACAGCCAGCTCATGGCTCAGATATTTAGCGACTGCTGTGAGGTATCTGGCAGGGCGAATGTCTTAGGTTTAAATGGGCAGTTTTATTCCCCGCAGGATGACTGGAGGGGGGGCAGGAGGGCCTGGGGGCAGCATAGGGCTTTCAGCCCGATTAAACTCCCCCTAACCGGGGTTGCCTCATCCATCCTGCCTTTGCGTGTCGCTGTCATGGAGCCGATTAGTGCCAGATGAATCGCCCCCAGGTGTGGCTGCCTTTGTTTCCTAAGTCAGCAGCGTCGGCTCAGATTAACGGCCAGCCAGAGATTAACCAGTGGCTCCTTCACCGGTCACAGCCGGCTTGAGCTCTTCCCAGGCCTTATCTCGCTCCCATCCATGCTCGCCTTCCCCACTTACTGCC
>NC_064538.1:6249934-6252434 GCF_023856365.1 Brienomyrus brachyistius | reverse complement strand
CGCGGGGAGACCAGGCCTTCACTGAGAGAGGTCAGCCTGGGGTGGGTGCTAGCGCTGCATGACATGGGGGAAAAAATCACATCGATCTTTGACTTAAAATTGCAATATTAAACAAAAAAGTAGTTTAAATTTACCTGAAATAAACTGTAGCCAAATGGAACCTGTTGTTGTTTACCAGCATTGTCTAGTGTCGCCACGAATTGTGCCAACAGACACAAAGCAGTGTAGACAATTCATTTGTTTTGTCTCAGTATTATCTATGTTTTCAAAATATATCCAGACAACAGAAGGCGAATGTCTTTTGGTCACCGTTTCTTGTTCGCTTTTCTCTTCCTCACTCGTTAAATTTCTCACTAACACGCCACTCTGTCTATGACTGAGTCCAACAAAAAGGATGAAAATAATCATCACTGCCTCAAAGAGAGCATGCAGAGCTCATGCAAAGGCTGCTGCGGCAAACGTTATACTGTTTTTTTTCAAATATTTTCTAGATAATCTGGAAAAGGACCGATCATCAAAACTGCAAAGCTTCTTAAGTTTTGTTCCTTAAGTGTTTTAGCGTAACCTAACTCAGCTGCAGTCCTTGCAAAGTGACAAATGCATCTGCATAACATGCTATGTCGATATTAGCATCACACGTTGTGCTGCTCTAGTGGGTGCAGTGTGATTCGGACCTGATGTAGCAGTGAAGTAAAGGGACTGGTTTCTTGATAATGGTGAATTAGTGCCACTTCTGGCCCCCTGTCCCTTGTGTACAGACTTTTGCTGTGGCTGTACTCTGTCACACCAGTCAATGGTGACAAGCTTCCTCACATAAATTCATTTAAAAAGTGGTAGAAATGTGTTTGACGATAGAACCCTGTTAAATAAGGACTTTACAGCAAGAAACGTTTTGTTACAATGTTTTCCCTTAATTGGGGTAGTCAGGGAGGGGGGGGGAGGGATGGTACCAAGAAATACAAAAAACAAGATACAGGAGTTACTCTGACAGAAACAGAAATAAACAAACGGTGCATTGACATTTTTCACCGTTGAGGTTATCAGCCAGTGAGTATGCAGCACAACAGCATGATTCACCGATACATTGGTGGAACAAATCAATACAAACAAACGCAGTCAGCTGCTTCTCCCTGCAGGGATGGCCCACGGCCATGTGTCCTGTCCTATCACACTTTGCTCATAGAACAGGAGTTGCTAGCACTGTGGTCTCACCCCTGGAGGGTTGTGACTTCAGCTGCGATCTCCAGCTGTGCAGTTCACCCATTGAATTTTTCGCTGACGTTTACAAAAAAATAGAGTGTCTTAAAGAGTGGCTTAAAAACACTTCTCAGTTTAACAATGAATGCCATTCCAGGGGCATCATTAAATTGATGTAATGTAACATATATATATATATATATATATATATATATATATATATATATATAAATATATATATATGAATCGTTTAGAAACTACGCAGAAGATGCATCAGAATTCACCCTAGAAAATCCCCACGATGGATAACGCTTTAGTGTGCATCCGACCCATTTCCATATATCCCATCATGCTCTGCATCCTGTGCCCTGCTGTGCTGCCCTTCTGTGTTCCATGGTTTCCTGTCCTCCGTCTCACTGAGCCCTGCCCAACACTGTTCTACAGAGGCCTCGAATATCATGCGCGACATCGGGACGGCCATCGAGCACCTGCACTGCATAAACATCGCTCACAGGGACGTCAAGGTGAGAGCGACCCTCCATGTGGGAGGGAGAGGCGGTTGTTATGGCGATGGTGACGGTACCGTCATTGAGACAATGACTGTGATAGAGCTGACTGCGAATCCCTGTGCCGTCTGTCCCCTCAGCCAGAGAACCTGCTGTACACTACCAAGGAAACCAATCGCGTCTTGAAGCTGACCGACTTTGGCTTTGCTAAGGAGACCACGCTGCAGAACTCCTTACTGACTCCCTGCTACACTCCCTATTATGTTGGTCTGTATACCATGTTGGTTTGTGAACTACAGGCGATAGCGGAATCAGGGCAATCCAGGGGTCTGAAAGAGAGCGACAGGGGAAGTTCAGCTCAGAGTACAGGAGTGTCAAGCCCAGTTTTTCAGCAAGAAGCTCGGAACACGTTACAAGTATGGATTTCATTGTTAGGAAAAGGGGCTTGAGGCAGGACTAAAATAAAGTGGTATTTAATGAACGAGCTAAGCTAAGCTAAGACAGCTCAGTGTCGCAATACCTAAATTAAAACCAACAAACAATTTAAAAGCAAAATTCAAAACAAACATACCCCGAAACAACATAGGAACATCTGTTCTCAACTGATCATTTCACCTGCCTCTCTGCATTACTGCAATAAATACAATTATGTGAATTATGCAAATATATCTATGAGTATTCATAATTTTGTATCTTTGTTGACGGAAGAAACGTTTTAGATGACAAGCTGTTTAAACAAGATATATTTTTGCCACATCATTAGGAGAAGCATCGTTTTTCTAACAAAGATTTCATTA